>NC_090060.1:5081779-5139282 GCF_038355195.1 Osmerus mordax
GACGGGTTCCGACAGCCAGCATACACACAGGCACATGTCATGCCGAGCAACACAGGAACCCCACACACAACGTAGGCCACTGTACAGAAGCAGGGACTCTCTGGGGAAGGAGTGTGGTGAGGGCCACCCGTCTAGTCGGCTGAGGGAGGCAGGGAGTGGAGCTGGAGCCGGGGGCAGACCACACCATGCTGCCCTCACGTCTGGGCGCCAGCTCCACCGTGGGGGAGAGAGGGGTTACCAAGGAGCACAGACACGGTCTCTGTCTCTCCTAGTAGCTCTACCTCTCCTGTTACTGTGCACTGGGGTTCCTCTCTGCAGTGCTGCCTGCTCTCCCCTCCTTCTGCCCTGCACGTTCCCCCCCCACTTTATCTCTGAGGACTCTGCAGCCTGACTCCTAGGAGCTGGGATGTGTTTTCTCTCTCACACACACACACACACACACACACACACACACACACACACACACACACACACACACACACACACACACACACTCACAGTGCAGAAGTGGTCTGGTTGAGACAGTTGATGGATGTCTCATCCTCAGAAGAGAATAGCAACACTCCACCTCAGACACCCGCCTCTCTACAGGACTACTTGTCGCCGTTGGCAAAGCACACAGCGCGCTGGGATTGGCCAGCTTCCAGGAGGCAGGCCAACGTCCTCATCAGTCCAGTCCTCTCCCTGAGGAAGTCTCCACCACGCTGAATACCATGTTGCAGCCCTGCCGCCTGTTTCGGGCTCATTGAGCTCCTATCAGGATCCTTATTGAGTTGGTGAGGCTAGGAGCCTGCTGGCATTTTGTCCCCCCTCCATCTTCCTTCTCTCCCTCTCTTTCTGTTTCTCTTTTTCTGCCTCTCTCTCCATCTTTCTCCTCTCTCGTCTCTCTCTCTCTCGCTGGCTCTCTCTTTCTCCGTCTCTCTCTCTCCTCTCCCTCAGTCTCTCTCAGGACTATATTGAGCCTGATTCCCAGGAGATGTGTTTTCCGTCACACGCACACACGCGCTGGCACACAGCAACGGGGGGTGAACAGGCTGACGGGCTCCTCTCCACCATGCAACACACGTCAAAGGGGACACCCCTGTGCATAGGGGTGCTTGCTGCCATGGTAACCAGCCGTTATTGGCCAAACCGGGAGGGAGGTGGGGTTTTGAGGCGATGTGTGTTGGGGGGGGGGGGGGGGGGGGGGGGGGAGGGAGGGAGGGAGGTCACTGATTGCATTTGGTAAATGCTGTCATGAGGCCAGATCCATCTCCTGGAGGTGTGCTGGGCATGCTGGCTTGGTCTGCGTGGCAGGTCTGGGAGGATGGAGGTGGGGTCTGTACCTCTCATGGGAGGATGGAGGTGGGGTCTGTACCTCTCATGGGAGGATGGAGGTGGGGTCTGTACCTCATGGGAGGATGGAGGTGGGGTCTGTACCTCATGGGAGGATGGAAGTGGGGTCTGTACCTCTCATGGGAGGATGGAGGTGGGGTCTGTACGTCTCATGGGAGGATGGAGGTGGGGTCTATACCTCTCATGGGAGGATGGAGGTGGGGTCTACCTCCTCATGGGAGGATGGAGGTGGGGTCTGTACCTCTCATGGGAGGATGGAGGTGGGGTCTGTACCTCTCATGGGAGGATGGAGGTGGGGTCTGTACCTCTCATGGGAGGATGGAGGTGGGGTCTGTACCTCTCATGGGAGGATGGAGGTGGGGTCTGTACCTCTACACATTGTCGTCCATCCCGGCAGCGTGCCACCGCCTCATGTGGCTCCAGTCTCAACACCTGCTGGAGTACATATTGGCTTTCGAGTGACTCAGCACACACATCTGTTCCAAGTGCATTTTTAATTAACGTATTTAGCTTTGGATTTAAAAGGGCACTGGGAGCTTTCTGCTGTTTTGAGGTTTGTTTAGTTGATCTTTGTTTTCTCAATCGGTTGTTTTTTGCATCTTGCATCTTTCAACTTGCTTTAACAAAGGCTGGTTTTGCATCACCCAAGGAATTTGTTGTCATGTTTGTGATGCAGAGGCAACAGGCTAATGTGTGCCTTGGATATGTGTCTAAAATACTACTCTATTGACTACACTACTTACCTGCCTCTTACAACTCTTGCTCTGCCTCAGACTGTGTGTGTGTGTTTGTGTGTGTGTGTTTTCCCATTAGGGCTGCAACTAACGATTATTTTAATAATCGATTAATCTGTCGATTCTTTTTTTCGATTAATCGATGAATCAGATTTTTTATTTTTTGCATTAATTTCCAACCCTTTATTCAAAAACAAAACTGACAGTGCAAATTCACAGTGCAAAACATCTTCAGAATGTGCACAAACAGGCACACAATTTAGAAAAAGTTATTAATATTAGCGTGGATTTAATGCTATTTTCCAAGATGAGCAATTTATTTGAGTTTTGTTTAACCCTTGTGCTGCCTTCGGGTCACATGACCCAAAGGTTCATAACTAACCATCGTTAACCAAAATTATAATAAATTAAAAAATCTTTTAACCTCCCAAAAGAAAATTATTCACTTAGTTTTTGTATGCGGTAAAGTTGTCACAATACGACGGTGGGTCACAATGACTGATGGGTCAGAATGACCCAAAGATAACACAAGGGTTAAAACTTTATTGAAAATTGAAAGGTTGTGGAACAGACTTCATTAGAATAATCTGGTGTATATTTAAGATTTTTTGACACAACTTTGAAAAAAGTTAAGGTTTGCGAGGATTCATCTATTTTCTATCATTTTATTTGAAACTTAATTGAAAAAGTAAAGGCTGTGGACGTATACCAGACATTGTTAAGATACTCAGGTGTCTGAGGTTGAGTGCACAGGTGTGTGCGTGATTGACTGTGTACTGCGTTGGTGTGTGTGTGTGTCCCTGAGTATCACCTTCACACCCTGGGTGTCCAGCAGTGTGTCTGCTGTGAGGTCATCCAGACCCAACAGATGGTTGTGGCAGGTGGAACTGTCAGGTGGATGCACGTGAAAGACACACACACACACACACACACACACACACACACACTGCAGCAAATGGGGAATGCAAAACGGAAGTTAGTGTCTAAGGGTCTCTCTCTCTTACACACGCACACCTTAAAGATAGAAAGTGTATAATCACTGTATTTTGTAATCTGAATGTGATTAGAGTTACTGGTCTTGGTGGCAGCGTGTGTGAAGTCATTAACAGGCCGTCTCTCTCCTGTCCCCCCCCCAGCTGAGCCCCTCCCCCTGATGGACCTGTGCAGGCGAGTGGCCAGACTAGCCCTGGGGCGGGACCGCATCCAGCACATCGACTCCCTCCCGCTGCCCCAGACCCTGAAGAACTACCTCCAGTACCAGTGACCCCCTCCCCCCTCTCTCCCCTCTCCTCCTCCCCACACACACACACACACACACACCCCACCCACGCTTTACACACACCCGGGAAACCGTGACGAGTCCCCTCTACGTTGGAGCATGGATAGAACTGCCTCCGAGCAGACAGCTCCCCAACGACAGGACTTCTGCTGGTGATCATGAGGAGGATGAGGATGACGAGGAAGAGAGCGCGCCCACTCCCAAGGGTTCGCCTCACCCAGTGCCGGCTTGAGACGTTCTGATTTTAGCTTAGCTTTTTTTTTTTTTTTTACCCCCCGCTCACTGCTGCCCAGGTGCTCAGACCTACGGACTATCTGATGGATGGACGGACGAGAAGATGGAGAGAGAGGGGGAGGGGGGGGGGGGGTCGGACTAAAGCAGAGGCAAGATGATGTGGTTGCGTTGGCAGAGTGTGGAAGCTTCTGGAATGATGCGTGTGACTGTGTGAGGGGAGCGTGTTGTGATGCGTCCGACCATATCTACAGCCTCCGGGGAAGCCTCTGAACCTTGTAGATATTTATATTCATATTTATATTCCAATCCTATAGCAGGCTCCGCTGAGACTCCAGCTTCAGCCACATTCAGAGGACACACACTCGCAGGACCAGGCTCACTTCTCTGATCTCATACATTTGCTAACTCTCTCTATATATATATATGGAGAGGAAGTGTGTGTGTGTGGTGTTTCAACCTCCCTCTGCAAAAAGGCACCCTTAAACCTGGTAGAAGACACGACAGACACCGTCCATGTTCTCAGCCCGACACTGCTGACTCCGGTGTCGCCCCCCCCCCCCTCCTCCGCAGGCCCCCCAGTGAGATGAGGCGTGTGGGGGGGGGGGGGGGAGGAGGAGGTGTTACCAGCCGTCCGTTGGAGCAGCGATGATTGCGATTGATCCACACGGGAATCCGCGACGACTGTTAGTGTGCCTGATCCATGAAAGGAGAACAGACACTTTCTGGAACCAGAGGCTGTTTGAAAAACATGGACATGCTGCTTTTCTAGCGTTCTTTTCTTTCTTTTTTTTGTTTTTTTGCCTCCCCCCCCCCCCCGATGCTGATGTCCTTCTACTTTTTTTTTTTTTTTTTTTTCTTTGAGCATTTGTTACTTTGTTTCTTTTTCTATGGTTTTTGAGATCTATCTGCAGGACAGGAAGTGGTTTGGCAGAGACGACGTTCTCCCCAGACAGGTGTAGGAATGTGCTACCATGAGCATCTTTTAAATGTGAATAAAAAAACCAAACGAACCAAACCAAATCTATTTGTTTGGAATTTTTTTTTTTCCAGCATTCATTTTTTCCTTCTAAATCAAAGCGTTGCTAGTTTACATGTATCCGTGTCGTGATTTTCTTTCGAACCAGTGACTGCTCCACATATTGCAGTCCCCTGTCTGGTCATATGTCAATGTGTTTATCTCATACACACGCGCACACACACACACACACACACATTAAAAATCCAGGCTTTCTGACGTGATTATGATATTATCAACAGAGACCAGTTTCTGCTGTAAAACATGAATGGATTTTCAAAACACAGTGCCAGAGAAAGCCTAGCAAAGCTAAACTTTGATCACATGACGGGCTTTGTTCCGACGTTCAAAGTTCTGACTGACTCAGGTTTAGAACCATCACATCCGCCCTCCGTATCAAATACCGGCAGCGGGGGGGATCCAACACAAACAGCATATTTCATATCAGTGTTGGAGGATTGGGAATGTAGTCAGTCAAGGATATCTGTGCGCTTGTGCGGGAATTACATGTTATTTATAGATGTACTTCAAGTTGGTTGAGTCTTAATATGTCAGTTCCGGGTTGTTCTGGGGATGTTTGGCTGTTGAATGTCAACCCCATTAGTGGACTGGTCTGTATCAAGAAACGTTGGCAGTCCACAGCCCTCCTCCAGCCCTTCCCCTCTGTCAGGACACTGTGGAAAGGAAGATGAGAAGCAACGGATGTATGCAAAAGGAAACAATAGCAAAACAACTTCCTGGGTATAATGCTGCATCACTGTGGTTTTGTGGGCTCCGTATTGTGTGTCGTGCATTGGTAATTCTGAACATGTCATTCAAATCATGTCGTTAGTGGCTTTAAATAATGCAGCGGCTTGTTTCCTGAGAGACGGGACTTTTTTCCCGGAGAAGGGTGGAAGTGTGCGACGAGTAGTTGTTAGATCCCGTCAAATAATGACTTCTATACCCGACTGAGGCGCGCCTTGCGGTGTGGCAGGTCTGCCATGACTCGCATCTGCCTCCGCATGCCCCAAAGTCAGTGTTCCTCACCCGTTTCAACCCTACCCCTCCCTCTCTCCCCCCCCCCCCCCACACACACACACACACAAACTCAGTTTCTCTCACTCGTTTTGTGCCACGTTTTGAACGCACAAACACACGCATCTTTTTCGGTCTTCATTAACATGACGTACACAGTGTTGCTTTAGTTTTCCCTCTCCCTCGCTGGTCTCGTCTTCCTGTTTCTCACCCTCTCCTCAGATTACGCTCCACATCTCTTATCTACCCTTCTTCATCCCTTTCCGGCGTTTTCTGCACTTTCATCATGACAGACTTAATCTCCTGCCTCACCTGCCTCGGCGCATCCATTATGCTGTCCGTCAGGGCTCCCTCCCCCCCCCCTCCTCTCCTGCTCTCCCTTCCCGGCTTGTCTTGTTCTGACGCGCTCGCTCTCCTCTCTTCCCATGTCGAACGACACCGGGGGCTCATATCTCTCTCTCTTCCTCCCAGGACCCCCCTTTCCCCCAAAAAAGTAAATTGGTATGTTGAGCGACATAAAGGGGATGGAGTGAGAAGGCTGTTCTGGTTGAAGGGCGGTTTTCTTCCATGGAGAGGTGGGGCAGAAAGATAATAATACATAATTCATAAAAGGAAATCTCCTTAAGGCTCGCCGCTTCTCTTTCGGTGGAGGCGTTATGTAAAAAAAGTTAACGTTTCATTCGTTCTGTGATACCCCCCCCCACCACCACCACACACACACCCCATAGTGTAGATGAAATGAAGGGGGGGGGGGACTTCAGACACGTTGGTTTGTCAAAGGATGGGATTTCTCTATAACCTGTTTGACTGATGTCTTCAAACACGGGCTCCACAAGAGGCAGAGACACTTTCTATCCACTATTCATGCATGTCAGAGTTGTCGCATCCTTTTTGTGTGACCTGGGTAAAAATGGCTGCATGCATGAAGCAAAAACATGAGCAGATTATTTATGCTGCTACACATAAACATAAAAGTAGCTTTTTGGGGTCTTGTTGACTCTTTGCAGGCTTTATGCTCATGGACATGATTCATTTGAGGATGACAGCAGCCTCACGCCCCCCCCACACACAAACACAGTCAGAGGTCAAAATACTAGGAGCATGCACAGGATTCTGGGAAGGGAGAGGCCTTCCTGGTGTGGACACAGCCGGGAGAGCTTTAGTTGGGATTTCTCAAGTGACTTCCTTTGAGTTTTTCTGTCGCACCATGCCAGGTCATGTCCTGTGATAGGTTGAGGAGGGGGGGCGTGGGAAGAGGGAGGGGCAGGATGCCCAGGGGGGGGGGGACTACAGAACACTGAAGAAGAGGACTACAACCGTCTTGTTTCAAGACAAACTGTGTCTTTTATACACATTCGGACTAGAGAGCTTGAATCAATTCGACTTGACTGGTAAAGTGTATTTTAAGCTCAGTTGATTCTTTTGAGGATTTCTCTGAAGGACTACTGCTTGAAGACGGGCAGGATCTGTTAGATGGGAGCTATGGGGGAACAGGAGTATCTTCTGGTAGTTAGGTGGGTTGAGGAGTGGGTTGTTTTGATGTTCTCCATTGTTGCGTTGCCATAGGAGACCCCTAAAGAGTCTTTAGAGTGGGGACCGCTCAGCCAAACACTGGCTTTTAGCACCTGTGTGTGTGAGATGGAGAGCGAGTGTGTGTGTGTGGGTGAAAGAGAAAATGCGAGTGTGTGTGTGTGTGTTTGCTTGTGATGCTTACAAACACCACAAGAATGTCAGCGTCGGAGTCCTATTGGTCGATCTGGGATGTACACGAGGCAGCTGGAGAGATGAACATTAAACACAGTCTCAGTATGGTGCAAGCTCTCATCCATCTTTATCTCTCCTTTCTCGCTCCCTCTTTCCCTCGGCCGTCCTTCTTGGCCTCCTGCTCCTCTCTCCTCGCGTCCCCCTTTTTATATATATATATCTATATATATACATAAAGAAGTGTGTGTCTAGAAAGACTCGGAAGGAAAACCGACCGAAAAATAGGGCGAGAGAAACTTGGTCCGGCGATTTCTAGAAGCGAGGCGTCTTAATTCCTCTCTCGTGTTTACAGTCACTGGACTTATTGAGCCAAAGCTAAAAGTGTCTTAAATGAGGACCCCCTCCACCCAGGCAGAGTGTCGGACCCCCGCCCTGCCTTCTCAACCTTTTTAAATGTCAGCCACTGCCTATTAGCAGCAGTATGTTACACTTAAGTGTCCATCTCAAATTAGCAATGACGGGAACATGCATACACACATGGGCTCCCCATCTACTCCGAGGAGACTCGGGCTAATTAGTAGCCTTAGCTTAAACCCCTGACCGTGTTGGTGTGTGTGTCAGTGCTTGTGCCCTTTCAGTGCCTTAGAGGACAGGGTTAACCTTAATAAGCAAGGAAGCAGAAGGCACAAACAGTGCACCCATCACGGCTGAGTCATAGTGTCGCCATTCACCCGCCAGTGAACCATGGAGTTTTGTAAACACACACACACTTGTGCGGTATGTCCCGGAAAACATACAAGTGTGACTTGCTCTGTTCATTAGCTCACCCCAGCATTAGTGTCAATGATTTCTGTACATTTCATTTAAACAGTTTTTCATTTATAGATCATTTTTAATTTAACATTTACATTTAGTCATTTAGCAGACGCTCTTATCCAGAGCGACTTACAGTAAGTACAGGGACATTCCCCTGAGGCAAGTAGGGTGAAGTGCCTTGCCCAAGGACACAACATCAGTTGGCATGACCGGGAATCGAACTGGCAACCTTCGGATTACTAGCCCGATTCCCTCACCGCTCAGCCACCTGACTCCCTTTTTAAGATCATTTACTGTTTTTGAGAGGCTCCCTAGATATTATATATATATATATTCATGTATTCCCCATGGACACACCTATGAAGTTGTGATGTCTGTCATTGAAGCTGACCTACTGTGATATCTGTCATATCCAGGACACAGGTTTTACAGCTTCATGGGTACGAGCGTGTCCACCTGGGTCACTGTTGTACAGCTACATGCTGCCATCTGCTGCTCACATGTAGTAACTGCACTTCTAACTGTACCATCTAGAAAGCGCTACGTTTGAACTCTACTTGCTGTCTGGCTCTCTCCCTGGAAGAGAGAATGAGCATAATCTGCTCCAAAACTGAGCGATTTTAAGAATGCTGTGAGATTTTGCCAAAACATGAAGCATGCATTGTGAAAAGTGACAATGGCTAGAACCAGAAGAGCATGTTGTAGTTAAACAAATTACAATTAAACAACATGATCCTTAGATTAACGTTCAGCTGAATGGCTAGGATGGCACCAACTCAATGACATAACCAGGCACGGTCATCGATGACTTTGCAAAGTCTCTCTGAAGCATAAAGAGCCTCTTAGATATAGACAGAGAACATCTTAACAGCCTCATGAGAAACAGATAACTAATGTAGCCAGCAGGCGAGTGTCATCAAATGATATGACTGTCACCTGATGGGGTTCCTTTGTTCGATGGTTAAACTGACAACAGACCTTCCTCTAATCTGGACAGTTATGGAATATGGAAGACTAATGGCCTTACATATCCAGGTGAATACAGCACTTATTGTATTTACATGTAGTCATTTAGCTCACACACACTCTTATCCAGAGCGTGTGTGTGTGTGTGGGTGAAAGAGAAAATACGAGTGTGTGTGTGTTTGCTTGTGATGCTTACAAACACCACAAGGGTGTTTATCCAGGGCGTCTTACAGTAAGTACAGGGACATTCCCCCGAGGCAAGTAGGGTGAAGTGCCTTGCCCAAGGACACAATGTCATTTAGCACGGCCGCGAATCAAACCGGCAACCTTCTGATTAATAGCCCGATTCCCTAACCGCTCAGCCATCTGACTTCCCTGGTACATTGGATATTCAACACGATACATGATGATGCTGATAGGGATTTACATAACAGTGGATTCAAATATGCATCATATATTCCGGAATGTTCCACATTCATCTACAATGACACAAGCACCCTGTGGAAGGCACAGACTAAATCACCCTTAAAAAGCTTGAGCTGAACCAATCATGGACCAGCCCAATCAGTAATTAGCCAATCAACTGCCTCAGTCATTATGAACCTCCCCTGCCCTCTTACACAAACACAATTACCACCACCCCTGGCTGGGCTGTGAAAACACACACACTTTATTCATGCTCAATCAATTTGCATCCTTTTTTATAGCTCCCATTATGCTCTGGCCAGTGCACATTTAGCAGTCTCATAATTAGGATGACACGGAGGCCATTGCTGAGAGCTGGGCACCTTTGCACCGCGGGGATACGAGGGGCTTGGCCGCGGTTTAGAAATGTCAGTTTTATGATGTGTAGCGAGAGGGTCCCCTTCTGGCTCGTTAGTCCCACGCTAACAAGTGTTTTGCTTCCGTGGTGGTTATGGAGAGTGTTTATCATGTTTACCTCATGCTGTGTGACAGGATTTCTATTGATGGCAAAGTGTGAAGTGTATGAAGGTGGTTTTGATAGAGTTAAAGAGCAGAAGCTCATTCAGAGCAGTTTCTTTTCTGTTTGTATTGTTGAATGAACGTAGAGATTGTCATATGTGACGTGTCAAAAGAAAAAATGTATATCTTTTGAAATACACCCAGACACGTGTGTGACTAAGTGGGATTCTGACTGCCGAGGTAAACTTCCTGTGTAACCTCAGGTGTGGCCTTGTATCTGTGGGGCTCTGTGCTGACCTGGGAACAAGGATGAGGTTGGAAAAGTAGTAATTAAGGTGCATACACACACACGCACACACACATTCTCACCCTGTAGGTGGAACTCCACTCCCCAGCTCCTGGCTTGTTGACGCAGCGTGCTCTGAACAGGTCGTGTGTATCTGGGCGGAGCCTGGGGCTCTCCAGCCAGCGGGCCTTCAGACCCCACACGACCACGCCCGTCTCCGCCAACATGGCCGTCCCCATGGCAACAGTGTCCTGGAAGTGGATGTCAAAGGGGTCCACCTCTTCATCCATGGGAACGATCCAGAAGATCTAAAGTAAGAGTTTTTACTATTATGACAGAGAACTCCTTTTATTTACATGATCTGAATCATTGTACAGTTAACAAACTTAACCCTTGTGCTGCCTTCGGGTCACAACAACCCATCAGTGTGTTGCGACAACTTTACCCAATACAAAAACAAAGAAAAAGCATTTTCTTTTAACCTTCGTGCTGTGGGGGGTCGACGGTTAAAAGAAAATGCTTCATTTTATTTTTGTATGAGGTAAAGTTGTCGCAACACGACGGTGGGTCACAATGACTGAATGGTCACAGTGACCCGAAGATAACACAAGGGTTAAATGAGTCAATACATTTCTAAACTCAGATAGACGCCAAACTCATGAATTAATAACATCCAGCATGTAGACTACATATTGCTTATCTGTGAGTGTTTCTCTGTGGAAGCTGGGTAAAGGCCACAGAGAGGGAGTTAGCCATGTGGAGATCTGCCATTTCCTTCCCCGTCCGTGCCCGCTCCGGTGCGCTGCGCAGGGCAGCCTCCCCTACCTACATATTGCTTATCTGTGTGTGTTTATCTGTGTGTTCCTGTTCCAGCCTACCTCCACACTGGCTCCTCTCACGTTGTGCTGGTAGATGATGGGAGGTCTGGCCAGCAGGTGGCGATCTTCAGCCTCGCTGCCTCTGACGCCAGCCCTCTGTCAAGGCAGGACTGCACACCCACCGCACTGATGCCAGTCCCGGGCAGGGGTACCAGGAGAAGATGAAACCTTGGGGCTCCGGTCCAGCATGCCTTGCAGGTCACCGAGGATTCCCTCAAAGTCCAAGGTCCCAGCGGTGCTGGAGGTCAGGTGATCCAGATGGTTCCGCACCAAGGCCTCCTGGTCCAGCAGGATGTTGAGGGGCAACAGCAAGCCCTGGCGCTCCGCTCTGGAGACACTCCATGGCCAGCATGTCAGCTTCACATTTCTGCTTTCTCATTGCAGTTATTAAGCTGTAAAAGCTCTTATTTTGCCCTTCCGTGCCTGCTCCAGGGCTCTGCGCAGGGCAGCCTCCCCTACCACGCTGGGCCTTGGGTCGCTTGGGGCAGATGTTGCAGGCGGTGTTCCGCAGGGAACCTTTCTTGACCCTCGATACTTTGGGTCGTTTCAGTTTCCTGAGTCCCTGGACCTTGTCGTGGACGTGGGCTGCGAGGGTGTTCTCAGGGATGCCCAGGCCCCACCGGGCAGGATGGAGTAGTGGGCCTTGCACCGGGGGCAGGAAGTGTCCAATGGGGTCTTGGTGGAGGCAGCCTTCTTGTGAGTGGCACCCAGGCAGGGCTGGCAGGTTGAGTGTGCGCGACGGTTGGAGAACTGTACACGAAGGACTGTAGCTACCCTGGTGGGTTTATCCCTGCCTTCTATTTTTTGGGGGGGATTGAACTGATTGAACCCTCGTCTGCAATGTACTCGTTTCCCAGAGTACTGGAGTGGAGTGCAGGCTGGCGAGCCTTCACACGATCATCTACAGTTGCTAATCGAGATGTTAGCAACCTCTGTGAGAGACTGCACATAAAAGAAACCTTGATACAACAGGTAGGACAAGTGCCTGATCTTTTGATTTGATTTACTTTGTTGTCTACAGTGGAGCGATTCGCCAACCACTTGGACCTGAACTGATTACTTTCGGATCCTTGTTTTGACAGACTGAGTTGTAAATTTGACTGCAAATTGTCCTTTGTGAGTGCTTGTGAGTTTACGCTGTCCCAATGTATGGCATGATTATTTGATGAGAATGAATAAAACAAATGTAATAGAGAAACCCAATATCCTAAATAATAACAACCATTCTCTCGTCTTTGAAATATAGCTCATGTGTCAGTGTGTTTCCTTCTATTGTGCGAACAGTTACTATCTTTCCAAAGACCTTATTCTTCTGATCAAGTGTCCCATTCATTCTATAATTACTTCTAGTAGCATTGTTAAAGTGAAACACTTGTTACACACACTAAAAGTCTGTATTTTGACAAATAGGAGCCATATTTGTCCTGTTAACAAACACATAGGCTAATCACACACAAATTAATGAAACTCACAGCTCAATTCTAAAACAAGTCTTTATTGGTCAATTTACAGAAAGTGCTGTAGTGACCATCCCAAGGAAACTAGGAAAACCAGACCAAAGGAAAAAAAAAAGTTGAGGAAAAAAACAAAAATAGGTTTGACACATTTTACAAGGTTCATAAAGTGTATTTTCCACCATTCTCCTTTTCTAAACCAAACATTGGGAGAACATTAGGAAAGGGGGTTGATGCAAGTCCACTGAGGAATAAAGGGGGCGGGGCGGTGACGTCACAAGAACAGGTGCCACAGGGGATGAGGGGGACCCTAAACAACATTAGAGAACTTTACATGAACATGTATCTATACACAAGGTACTAGTCTTAAAGAGAGAGCAGAGGGGTTGCTCTGCTTGCACTGTAGAAGGGAGGAGTAAGAGAACAGGGGATCATAAATTCAGGGGACGGAGAAAGATTAAGTGTGTAGATTATTGTGTAAATGTCATTAGTGCCTCACAGATGACATAGACACCAGATACTGGGGCCTCGCTTGATTAGATAGTTGGAAGCTTGTGCTTCTCTACACAGCACCACCCTGCCGTGTCAGATGAGGGATTCTGCTCAGGAACAGAACCCCCCAGAGGCCTGTCTCAGACCTTCTCCCCTCAAGGCAGGACCGTTAAGTTCTATTGGATGTAGTATGGAGAACTATGGTTATTGACTCAGACTAGAGAAAGACACAGTAAAATGCCCACAAAGTTTAGAAACGAGACAGTGAAAGTCGTGGAATTCACTACAAGTGAACTGAATCTTTCCATGATCATTTTTCTAGATAAATGGGATAATTTTTTTACTTCAAATCAAAATTTCTGGTAAAAGTTTGTTCCGTTTCTGGAGAAAAAACCCCACCCAAATTGAAGCAATTTGGAATGATTAAGACATCGAAATCTAGAAGGGGGTGGGATTTTGGTGAATATGTACAGAATAGTAGGGGCAGGGATTGGTGAGTGTTTGTACATACAGATGGGGGGCGGGGCTTCATTGTGCATACATACAGATGGAGGTGGTCAGGGCTTGCCAGGTTTAGGGCGGGGGTCACCTACTCTAGCCACTATTTACAACGAGGAGCGTAGAAAAATGTACAAGGATTCTCCTCGATCATTGTGTCCAAAAAACAGAACCAAAAAAAGTTATCCACCTCCACTGGGTAAGAACAATATTTTGCAGTAGCAAGTCCAATCGATCACAATAAAATGCTTCACTATTCATAGTGCCTTTTAATTACACTATATATTTATTCACTTTCAGACCTGGACTGCCACATCCAGGCTTGAAATTAGCAGTGATAAAATAAAATATATATTCCATTGCAATGAACCAAAAATATTTTCAGGTATTAAAATACTGCAAATCAATCTGAATTTTTTTTTTCTTCTTCAGTAAAGACCATTTTCAATTTCCATGCCATCTGATACATCGGACACAATGTATGGTATAGACACAATAGAAGCTCCCTAAATCTCAACTTACATTAGCATAATCAACTGGGGAGAAACCAAGAGTAAAAGGACCACAGAACAAACAATTCTGAGGAGATGTTTGTACCCTGAAGACGTAGGCGAAGAATACATGTTTGACAACATTTCAGCAGTACATTTTCACATGTAATAGTATCTTTTCCTCACAGTCTCAGTATAAAAGGACAGGTTAGCTGTCACGGATAGGTAAGCCATTGTGATGGGTCTGAGTAACTGGCAGAGAGCCTTATTGACAGTATCTTGAGTACTCAAGATATTTGGGTAGTATTATGGATAGTATTTCTGAGTATTGTATTTCGCAATAAAGTACATTTGAAATAAAGGTACCAAGTCCTTCAAATGAAGCACAGGCTGGAGTCTGGACAAGTGTGTGTGTGTGTATGTGTGTGTGTACGTGCACCTGTGTGTATTTGGGAACTGCAAATTCAATATTTTATATAGGTTTCAGTTTCTCACCAGTAGGGGGAGATATCACCCCATCTTTAAAGCCACAATTAAGTCTTCTACAGCCTATTGTATTGAATTGAGGGTTGAGTATGTAGATGTAAGTGTGTGCTTGACTGTATTTGTATGTGTGTATATATATTTATATATTTAATAGGTTTATGTAGATTTCTCCCAGTCAGGCTGGACCCTTTTGTTTCCCTGTTGCACCCTGGGAACTCTGACATCCTCCTCTTCGCTGTCATCCGACTCGGCGCTGGTGATGTCGTCCTCTTCCTCCTCCTCTTCCTCGTCTTCCTCCTCCTCCTCGCTAACCTCCTCCTCTGCAACTTGGGGCTCCTCAAAGGTCTGTGGCAGAGAGCAGAGAGATGACCCTCAGACTACTGATAGCTGACCACAGTGCTGGCATCCTGAATGAGGATTCCTCTCCTGCTTCCTATTCCCTTGTTACTGTTCCCTTTTTACTGGAAGCTCTTCATCCCTCCTTCTCTTCCCCAAAACGAGTCTCTTTGCTTCTGCTTGTCTTTCTCTGACTTTCTCACAATCCTCAATGTACCTCAATTCCCCTCCCTCCCTCGCTCCCCCTCCCCCCTCTCTCCCTCGCTCCCTCCGTCCTCCTCCTTCACCTTTCCTTATTGCTCATGCATTTGTTCTCTCTCTCTCCCTGCCCTCTCCTCCCCCCCCCCCCCAGCTACATTTTCTATTTTCAAACTTGTTATTTCCACTCGCTGCTTCTTCCTGTACTTCCTCAGGTCCTCTCTCCTCGCCCTCCATACTCGCACTACCTCGATCATCTCTCAACCCTGTCTATTGGATCTCTATTTTTCCATTTTTCTCAGCTATTTTTCTCACCCCCATCACTCCCCGTCTCTCCCCCTACATTTGAATTTCCCTGTGGGATCTCTCGTCTCTCCCGCCCCCCGTCCTCACCTCCATAGGGTTGACAGTGATGGTGAGGGCAGCCTCGTCCCAGTCCAGGCCGCCCCCCTGGGCCTTGCTGGAGGCCTTCATGTCCTGCTGGTGTGTCAGGTGGATGCGGTAGATGCCCAGCACCACCACCACCACCAGAGCAGCGATACACATCACTATCACCACGGTCGCTGCGCTGGGAACACCTGAGAGAGGGAGAGAACAGGGAGTTGCACGTATGACATGAATGTTTAAGTTTATCACACATAATTATACTTCTGCCATGGGCACATGTACATGTTCTCTGGTTGTTAATTAACTATCAACAAAGTGTTCAGGTTCTGGTTAGTGAATGTGGCTTGTTTTGCCTTCTTAAGTAAATTACTGTTTGGTGTTTATATGTCTATATGGGAAGCAGAGGGACTGAATAAATGTTACCTACTATATGACATGTCATGACATAACATAACATCTTTAGTGAAAAGTGTTAGCTTAAAACTGCCACTGCCAGTAGCTTTGTTAAGTATATTGTAAAAAGCACAAGCATAGACAAACCTCTGAACATTAACATGTAGTCGTCTCATTTATGCATGCGATTACTGAAATTCTGTGCAAGACTACTCTTATAAATCACTGTCTGTTCAATATAAACATACCCTTGATAGTGAACACACACACACACACACACACACACACACAGAGAGAGAGCTCTCCCCTTGATCTAAAATCTCACCAAGACTCTGAAATTGACGTTTGTGTGTGTGTGTGTGTGTGCGCGAGGATACAAAGGAATCTTTAATAGATCATTGATTCATCCCAGTTCCCTACATCTTTGTGCGTGAGTGTGTGAGTAAGAATCTCAGACCAAACCCAAGCCTTCTGATGTCTAAAAGAGACTTTACTACTAAGGGTTCTAAAGAGTACATTTAAGAATGCCCACTCTCTCCAGTCCCCCCCCCTCTCTTGCATGCTGCACACATGCTGCACACATGCTGCACACATGCTTTACCATATCAACAAGACTTTCACTCATATCATGCAGCCTTGCTTGTGCCCTAGTCTCCCACCACACCACAGTGTCTCTCTGTACCTCTCTCCAGCCTCCTTCGATGCTGGTCTCTCTCCCTTTCACCCCCTCTCGAACTCCCCCACCCCCTCTCTCTCTCTCTCTCTCTCTCTCTCTCTGACACACACACACACACACACACACACACACACCGTCTGCTGCAGCGTCTAAGAGCAGGGTCTGCAAAGCTCTCCAGGACACTAAGCCGCCCATTAGAGGAGGATGAATAATTAAGCTGGGTGGGTAATTGGGATGCGATGTGCACAATCAAGATCTAGAGGCCCAGTGCTCTCCTTAACCCTGATGGATCACTCAGGCCGGCCCACTGGCATCAACAGGGCTCACCGGTTCGAATCCCACGTGTGAAAGTGATGAGTGGACTGTGCAAGCCCCGCATTTGATTACATCAAACGTAATCAACCGTGTGTTTTCAGATTGCAGATCTCTCTGGGTATCTGGTTATATTTTATTGGCAGTGAGGAGTGTGTTACAAAAAGCCTGTTTGGTCACCCCGAATGATTGAGAACAAGCTAAACCTGCTGATGGTCTTACCTGAGTTATGGGAAGGGTAAAGATTGTGGACCATGGACGAATGATGGACCACTTGCATATACTGGGGCGGGGCCACCATGTGATTGACATGCTCCCCAGCCTCTGAACTGTGTAGGATGCTCACCTGGGTGGTGCAGGGAAAAAGGCCAATATATTAACAGGAACTACCAAATAAGACTTGTTAAAGTACCGTGTGAACATTCCAGTGTACTGCTGTTTGGATCTCTCTTCTAGACCTTCAATCTTCTTTACACTTGTCTCATAGTTCTGTACATACAGTAAATACTACATCTGCACAACAGAAGTCATTTAAGACCATGAGCAGTTTTAATTGGATGCTCTCTGGGAAAAGACCGTGGAGAAGTGAGAGTCTGTGGTCTTTAAAAACGTAAAGATTTCCACAAGCAGAGTGTAGATGACCTCCTGACCTCTAGGGTGAACTCGTTGCTGGTGTAGCGGCCGTTGAGCTCGGAGCAGGTGAGGCGGAACTTCCGGTCGCTGGTCTGGGCGGGACGCCAGTTGTGGTAGCGCACCTGCCTGATCACCTGCTCGTAATTAGACATGGAGTCCACACCTGGAGGGGCGGGAGGGCAGGAGATGATCACCATGGTTACCAGAGTGAAAGAAGATGCCAATAAATAATGTATCTATTGCTATGGTTACTGACTGTGCATGCAGGTAGGTGGAGGAGTGTGTTGTATAGAGAACCAAGGTTTTATTGGCCACAAAAGCCTTACAACATGTTTAGGGGGGTTCTGGGAAGGGGTCGTTCCTATGGTAACTTACCATAGATAGACATCCCAGAAGAGAAGTTGGGGGGGTTCCCATGGTAACCTACCATAGATGGACATGCCAATGGAGGAGTTGGGGATTGGGTTCCCATGGTAACCTACCATAGATGGACATCCCAGAGGAGGAGTTGGTGGCGTCGAGATGTTTCCCCAGCAGGGAGCTGCGGTGGAGCTGCAGACTCTCCTGCTCTGCCCGGAGCTCCTCCCCCAGCACCAGCACATCACAGTAGTCCAGGTTATGGATGATCTCCTCCAGGACCCCTGGCTTGTGGGCTACACACACACACACACACAAACACACAGGTTCAAAAGCGGCATCCCTCCAGACAGCTTGTTGCCCAGCCTCCATCCCTCCAGACAGCTTGTTGCCCAGCCTCCATCCCTCTAGACGGCTTGTTGCCCAGCCTCCATCCCTCCAGACGGCTTGTTGCCCAGCCTCCATCCCTCCAGACGGCTTGTTGCCCAGCCTCCATCCCTCCAGACGGCTTGTTGCCCAGCCTCCATCCCTCCAGACGGCTTGTTGCCCAGCCTCCATCCCTCCAGACGGCTTGTTGCCCAGCCTCCATCCCTCCAGACGGCTTGTTGCCCAGCCTCCATCCCTCCAGATGGCTTGTTGCCCAGCCTCCATCCCTCCAGACAGCTTGTTGCCCAGCCTCCATCCCTCCAGACAGCTTGTTGCCCAGCCTCCATCCCTCCAGACAGATTGTTGCCCAGCCTCCATCCCTCCAGACAGCTTGTTGCCCAGCCTCCATCCCTCCAGACAGCTTGTTGCCCAGCCTCCATCCCTCCACTCTGTTCATCAGCACATCTGCCACTAACCAACACCCAGACAGCTTGTCTGAGAGTGGCACCCCAACGAGAGGTAAGCAGCACCAGCCACACAGCCTCTGTGTTCTCCCCTGGGCCGGCGTCTGCTATGCCAATTCAGGAGGAGGGGGGGGGGGTGTTAGAGAAGCTGTGGCAGCCGGGACTTTCCCCCCGGCCAACCAGGAGCAGGCTGGGAAGATCTGCTGTTAGTACAAGACCGGGATGGGGAGACGACACAGCTGGGGCTAAAACTCCCCAGGGTGGGGGAAGGGGAGGGGAATGTAGAGACAAAGAAAGAGAGTTATGGTCTGGTGGAGGAGAGAAGCAGGGAAGGGTGCAGCAATAGACGTCAGAGAGTCACGAGTGTGTGGTGCAGAGGACCACCGAGAGAACCAGAGGAAGACAGCAGGCAGGAGAGGAAGGAGGAGAGAAGACACACATACTAGAAGGATGAAGCAGTGCTGGGAGAGCAGATGAATGGCACGAGAGTAAGAAGAGAGAGAGAGAGACTGAAAAGAGAGCATGAGAAGAGAGACAAAGGGAGGGAGAGAGAGGGTGAACGGGTGATTAATGATTGCAATGGTAACATATTGCACCAGCGCCAGTTTGATTGGTGTGAATCCTTAATCCTTGAGAGGACCCCAAATCTCCTCATTATGGAACTTCATCAAGTCTTTTCACACAACCCTTTCCCCCCCCCCCCCCCCCCCCCCCCCGTGTACACACACACACAGACAGACACACACACACACAAACTAATCTCTTCCCTCCAGCTGTGGTCTCCATTTCACCGGGAGAGAAAGAGATGCAGAGTTCTGAAAGTGATGCAGCCTGCCCCCCCTCCCTCCCTCCCTCCCTCCTTTCTCCCCCTACGCCTGACAATAGAGGAATACCAAAAGAGAGAGGGGAAACAAACGGGTTCTGCTTATCAGTCTGTAATTGGGCGTCGAACGAGGGGCCGAGGTTGTTCTGCCTTGTTTCCGAGTCTCGCTCCGTAAAAGACTCACGCGTGGTTTTAAATGTCATTTCCATATGCGGCTGGGGGCCCGGGCGGAAGGCCAGCGGGATCGTGTGTGTGACGGGCAAGAAGACCTCCTCAGGATGAGCCTCCGTGCGGGAAGATGGAGCCGAGGCCAGGACACGAGCTGGCCTCTCCTCTCTGTCTGCCTGGAGCCATCATCACCACGCCTCCACAGCCAGATGGGCTCAGCCTGAGTCTTTGATTGGTCGGGGTAGAGGTGGGCACACTTGCAGGTGTTTCATAGACACATACTCTGGTTCGCGTGCGGGCGCGCTGACTAACACACGCGAGCGATCTCTGATCTAACCCTTGTGATGGGAAAGTGGAAGGCTGAACAGATGGATGTGTGTAAATGATTCAGCAATGCTGTCTTCCCGAGGACACTTAAAAAGTGGTCCTCGGGACAGGAAACATCCGGAAGCTCTTAGCGTAGGCTGTGCAGATGCATGTTAAATTAATGAACGTGATTATCAAAACATGATTATCACCAAGGAAGGTGTTCAATTATTCAATTTGATCTGGTAGTATTGAATGACACGTTCGGCTTCAATTTCCAGGTCCAATAAAACCTATTTGCACTTTGCTTGGCGTTAGACAAGTTGCCTGTCATGTGGCTGTTGGTAACAACATTATCCTGTGAGTTTGACTGTGGCTGGGTGTTGCAATGAGTAAGTATCGAAACAACTTAACACCTCATTTGTATTCTAACATCATCTCAGAAATCTCCATGAATTAAACTATGGTATAACTACAGCTGCACATACTTACTTAAGGGACACTTTACAAACACTGTGTTGCACACCGTGGGCATGTTTTGCACTTACTAGGCTTGCCAAGGATTCATTTTGTATTTGCTGTAATATACATTGTAGTTTTGATTTCATTTTGAAAATGTTGATGGTCCTGTTATTTTGTATATTTTGTATTGTGCCTGTTAACATCTGTAACATCTGCAATTTCCCCCTGAGCATCAAGTACTACTCTACTCTATTCTTCTCTCGTCAATGTAAAACACTCACAGCCTTGAACTTTGAGTGTTGACCAACTGTGTTCTCTCACATATAAGGTGAAATGTTAAACTGTGTCAGTTCAACAGAACCTTCTCTCCTGCATGCAAGGTAACTCCCATCAGTCAGGACTCCTTACCAGCGCTCATCACCCTCTATCCCAGCCTTTCCTATCCTGGTCCTCAGGACCCACTGTCCTGCATGTTCTAGAATGTTTCCCTGCTCCAACTCACCTGATTCTAAGGAATGGGACGTTGCCAGGCTTCTGCTGAGCTTCATAACGGCCCCTTCATTAGAATCAGGTGTGCTGGAGCAGGGAAACATCTAGAACATGCAGGGCAGTGGGTCCTGTGGCCCAGGACTGGGAAAGTCTGCTCTATACTGCACAAGGGGCTACTACACCATGGAGGAACAGCAAAGGGGAGGGGGGGGGGGATACCCCACCTGTGTGGTGGGCGGAGGCGTCTCCCTTGGTGACGGTGCTGCTGATGTGGAGGTCCTGGAAGAGGGGCAGGCCCGCGGGCCCCCTCAGGTCGGAGGCGGGCCGGACGAGGCGCTCCGCCCCGGTGATGGTGATGCGGGGCTCGCTGGGCTGCATCACCATGACCACGGCATCGATGTCCGGGATGGAGATACACGTGTCCTCGCCGAAACACCTTGAAGATAGACGGGCGCGCGCACACACACACACACACACACACACAGAGGATACGCAGGAGGGTTAAGTTTGATTGTGTGTGCGTGTGCTCACAGTACTGGCAACAACCAAACGTGTGTTTGTGTGGATCTGTCATCATGGTTATTGGCAACGAGACATGGGCCTACCTACACCTGTTCACACTAGGGAAGGCAGTCTGTGGAAAGCAATAAATACCTTCACGGCATAAACACAGTGTTGCAGACATCTGACATAGACACGCGCCAGTGACTTGACACACACAGCGTAAACAATGCAGATTAGACATCAATCAATAGGTAAACAACAGCCGCAGAGACAGAGAAAGGAGCTGGAGAGAGAGAGAGAGAGAGAGAGAGAGAGAGAGAGAGAGAGAGAGAGAGAGAGGAGGAGGAGGAAAATGACAGTCAACAAGGGAGCGGTTAAAGCTGGAAACTTGAGGGATGTTTTCGCATTTCACTGAAGTCTTTTAGAAGACTAACATCTGTCAGCGACAGGGGGAAAAAAATAGAAAATTGGCGCACGACAGCTTTTCATCGCGCTCGGCAAGTTTAACAGAGTAGGAGTGAACACAGAGAACGCATGTATCCTGTGTAGGGCCAGCCGTAATAAACATCAAATATACAACCGATAAACATCATTCCTCTGTTCAACTCGCGGCATTTGTATTATGCCTCTCTCTGTTGCGTCAAGCACATGTTTCAACTTAAGTCAACTAGTAAACTGTATATGAACAGTTCCCATCTAGTGTCACTCCCACTGACGGAGGAAAACCAGATCACGTTTCTAAGCGTGTTGTAATATCTCAAGCCTTTCTCTCGAGCGGCGCTCCGCTCGCCGTCTTTTCCCGCCGTGGCGACGCATTGTTTCGGCGGAGAGAGAAAAGAAAAGCGGAGGCAGCTAGGCGAGGAGAGTTTTGCGTGGGCTGCCTCGAGGACTTGGTCCCTGTCCAACTTAATTAAAGAAGAAAATGACAGGGGAGAACAAGAGCCCAGCATAGATTACTGCAAGATACTTTTTGCCTGATGCGGGCAGTAATTGCAGTTATTAGGGTTTAGCGGAAAAAACATTTAATTGTGTTTTAAGGAATTAATTAACAACTCAATGTATTTGTTTACAATGATATGACACTTGCGGGGACTTTTTCCAACCTCTCGCTGTAGGAGATCTTTACTTGGCAGTGCTTGACTTCTAATATATGTGTTGGTGCCTTTATTTTGCATTTGTTTTATAGAAGGTGTGAATCAGTGTGTGTTGCTGTGAGACGAAAACACACACCCTTTCAGTGAGATGCCTACATGGTCAAACACAAAAACAGAAATTAAAACTTTACAAGTGAAAGGAAAATCGGCGCCACGTGTCCATTCCTAATAGATTTGCATGCGGCCCATTGGACCTGTCCTCCCCCCAGACACCAATCCGCTCCACTTCCTTGGGCGGGCCCCGCCCCCGGCCTGCCGCCGAACCCACCGGGGGGTGGAGCTTGGCCCCTTAGGGCGGCGCTGTGGGGGGCTACCCATATTTAAAGCTCACATGCATATTCATGAGGGCCCACAAGGGAAGCGTGTCATTCTATACCAGCACTGCTCCCTCTCTGGCTGTCCTCTGGCCAAACCCAGACAGAATTATTAATAGATAACATGAAAATGTAAAAAATAGCCCCAGGTGGCAATGTGAAACAGAGAACGGCAGATTAAAGAACAAGAGCTCTGAAGAGAGAGAGAGAGAGATCTTAATGTGACCGCGCCGAAGGTTTTGAACAACAGTTACATCACTGGGAAGCCAAAGACAGGAAGAAGAAAAGCAGAAGGGGAGGAAACAGAGACGAGGGGCTAAAGAGGACAGAGAAGGAAAGCGTCTAACAACCCCCCCCCCCCTCCCCCCCCCCCTGACACTAACACAGAGCAGCACAGCGAGCAGGCAGCTGGAGCCACAGGCCAGAAGCAGGGCCTTACTGGACAGACGTGGAGATGTGAAGGCGTCTGATCCCTGGCGTTGGGAACTGGCGGGAGTTGATGTAGGAGACCTTCTTCAACGCTGCATTCATGTTCTCCAGGTCCTCCCCCTCCATCACCAGGATAGACTGGGCAGGGTTGAAGTGGAACTGGGGAGGGAGAGAGAGAGAGAGAGAGAGAGAGAGAGAGAGAGAGAGAGAGAGAGAGAGAGAGAGAGAGAGGGAGAGGGAGAGAGAGAGAGAGGGAGAGAGAGGTAGAGAGAAAGGAGGGTGAGCCATAACAGCAACATGTAGATAGATAACATTATGGAGAAGACTAAGACTGTCTTGTTGAGCGAGGGATGAACAGGTGAGGGGTGAGGGTTACGCAATGTTTCATATTGAAATCGGGAGTGTGTGTGGGAGTGTGTGTGAGTATGTGGGCATGTCGGGATACAATATGTGGACTATGTGTGAGTACTACTCCCCTCTGAGTGTATGCTGTCTGTGAGTACTGTGTACAGTGTGTGTGTGTGTGTGTGTGTGGAGCCCTCTGTGCTGTTTGATAGTGGGGATCATAAGCCTACAGAAGTAGGCTCTTCAGACAGTTGCAGTCCCGGGTCCCGCTGGACCAGCACTGAATCAACCAGAGCGGCTTTTCAGCGGTGATACGGCTGCAACAGAGAGCCCTCGCTCCAGGGGGCTATCCTGTCCCTGTGTCTGTGTCCTTTCATCCCTCCCTCCACTGTCTCTGGCTTTCCTCGCTCGCACGTCTCTCTGTGATTGCATTCTCAAAGCTCACACCTGATCCTAAATGGCGTCCTTAAGCTCTCCTTCTTGGACTCGGGGGAGAGCAGAGATACCAAAAAGAAAACGAAAGACGCAAAAAAAAGAAAGGAAGCAAGAAAAAAGGAAGATGAAGTGGATCAGCCCTGTAGACTTTTACCCCCTCCTCCTCTTTTTCCTCTCTCATCCTATCGCTCCCCTTCACCAGGAGGCCCGGTGCCCATGGCAGGAGACGTCCAGAGAGGTGTGTGAGCGGGGCAGGCCGGGGGAGAGGCCCGGCCTCGGGGAGAGAGACCAGACCAGAGGACTGGTCTAACACTCCGGGGGGCCAGGTGACGCTTTGTGGGTAGAACACGCTACTGTCTAACACTCGCAAAGTTCAAATCATTTGGTATCTTGTTCACGTAATTGATGCGTGAATTAATTTGGAAGTTGGTGAGATCGGCTCCACCATCGCCCCTGGATTGCTACAAATAGTACCAACTGTGAGTATTTAACAGTGGCGGGTAGTCTGGGGTCTGAAGAACACCTGAGTAACACTTCAAATCTAAACATGTTTAAGTTATTAATTAGTCATCAGAAAAATTGTATTATTGTTTTATGT
The DNA here is from genome assembly GCF_038355195.1 of Osmerus mordax. NCBI lineage: Eukaryota > Metazoa > Chordata > Actinopteri > Osmeriformes > Osmeridae > Osmerus > Osmerus mordax. The sequence continues at coordinate 5,106,538 of NC_090060.1, forward strand.
TTATACATTTTTTGATATAACTTGCCTACATGCTTTTCTGATAATGACTTCAACATGAGCATTCACTTACCAAGTAGGAAACAGCATTTCTGCCAAATAGTCCCTATTTAGCCATGCTGTGGAAGCAATTCCTATGTTTGTTCATTTAACTTGTTGCCTACAGCCTTAAGGCCCTGTCACACCATAACGTTAAGGCCCTGTCACACCATAGCGTTCTGGTCAAAGTCCTCTGATCGTTCTAATTGTTCATTTTCGAGCGTTCTAGGGAGTTTAAAATGAAACTTTGAAGAACGCTGGTCGCCATGAGGACGTTTGTGCATGTTCAAAACCTTTTTTTTGGACCAGCGTTCTCCGCCGATCGCCGCCGATTACCAGCGTCACCAGCATCCACACAACGCTCTTCTGGCGCTATACCAGCGCTATACCAGCGACCATGGACGATTATCAACGTTTCCTCGAACGTCATAGAACGTCGACCAGAACGTTATGGTGTGACGGGGCCTTTAGTGTCTCCTTTAGAATATCCAAGTGGTATTCACTAAGCACGGCAACACTGCAGAACACATCATTCCACCAAGAGAGTCCTTGTCTCCTATCAGCCACCCGTCCAGAGCTTTGGTCTGGTTAGTTACGAATTCTTTCATCTAGAAGCATCATGCTAAGCCAAGATAATTGCTTCCAGTAGACATGAGTGATTTAACTTCTTGAGTGAAAAACAACCTGAAGGTTTAAGCAATGGAATCCCCAGGGTTTACAGAGTGATTTACAGAGATGGCATAAAAAGCTAAGCTTTGTTGACAGATTGAAGGTCTTTATTCCCATTGTGGTTTTGGAAATAAATGATGTTGTGAAAGACATCACTGATGAGGAGGCCATTAAGGAGGAGCCGCCACGCCCAGAAACTTCCACCGCCTACTTCTTGGGGTATCTGCATAAATTCACCTGAGGTGGCAAGAGAAACAATGCCTGGAGTGTTACCCATCTGACAGCTGCATTATACAGGAGCAGTGGGGCCTGGCCTAGGGGCCTTCACCAACCCTCCTCCTCTCTCTCTCTCTCTCTCTCTCTCTCTCTCTCTCTCTCTCTCTCTCTCTCTCTCTCTCTCTCTCTCTCTCTCTCTCTCTCTCTCTCTCTCTTCTCTCTCTCTCTGTGTTGTTTTCTACCTTTATCCCCTTGCCCAGGCTCTCCAGTGAGTTGATGTCGAGTCCCTCTTTGCAGGCCTGCAGACAGGAGATGACCTTCTGGCTCTCGATCTTCCCTGGACGGATGGTCAGGCCTGACAGGCTGCCCCTGAAATACTGGGTGAAGCGAGGCTTCGTCACTTCACCGCCTGTAAACACACACACCCACACACACACTTGCATGAAGCATTCACTGGGGAAGCACATTTTCAGTCGATGCTCCAGCAGTGTTTTGATCAGCACTTCTGTTGTCATTTCATGACCACTTGAACGCCCACCCCCCCCCCACCTCTCCACTGGCCAGATGGGCCGGAGGCAGCCCTCCAATTCCAAGTCATCTATCGGGCCCAGCTTTGTGGACTGCATGCGGAGCCAAAATGGCCGCCTGGTTGGCTTTGAGCCATCAGAAAGCCTTTAGCCGATCGTTGGGGCAGAAAGCTGGCCTGATTACTGTCTGCTGTTGATGAGGAGAGTACGACTCATTTATGCAAAGTGTCTACACTCTTCACGATAAATATTAAACAGGAAGCTGTAAACCAGCTGTGACCAGCTCACACATACCTACCTGTACATGTGTAGGTACTGCGGGTGGGTAGGTATTGTACAAAAGCCGACAGTCTGTTGTTAATAAGAGGCTTATTGTTGGAATAAAACACTTCATTTTTGTGTAATTGGTTTGTCTGTTTCTCTCTCTTCCTCTTATTTTGTCTTCCTCGCTCTCCCTCTCCCATAAATACACAATCAACCCCTTCTAACCTCTCAGACACATTTTTTTGAATCTGTGTAACTAATGTTCTGCCTACCCTGGCCCTCCTTCTTTCTCATCCTTATAAAAAGTGGCCGCTGAGATCGACCCTCACCGCCTGGCAGATGTTATTCATTCAGGGGCGAGCCGGAGAGACCATTAAGAGGCCCGGAGACAGACAAGACGGACAGATCAGATTAATCAGACGTTATGAACCGAGAATAATGCGGTTGATAAAATCGCTGATCGCTCCACTTTGTTCAAGTCTTTTATATGGAGTCAGCTCTCTCTTCCCTTTCTCAGCCTGTCCTTGCAGAGAAATGATAGGGATGGACAAGTCTAGTGAATGGGTCTCTGTGTGATACGAGAAAGTTCAGAGAGCAATAAAGAGAAAGAGAGCAAGGGAGAGAGCGAGAAAGAGTGAGGACGGGATAAAGAAAGAGGTGGGGAGAGTGAAAGGAACAGAGAGGAGTTTGGTGTGCATCTCACATCCTAGGGTGTACCCTTTTTCGAGTAAGTCTCTTTACACAGTTGCAACTCATGATAAGGGTGAAAGGTTAAATACAGCCTGACTCAGGAGAAACTGCCAGGAAACTCAGGAGATGGCACTTATTCTCTAAGGGGGGTGAGGGAGAGAGAGAACGCCCCTGTTATTAGAGAAGAAAGGGATAAAATACTCTCTGTGTCTTTAAAAACACTCGGGCTAGCTTTGGTTGAAGAAGCTGGGCTAACCGACAAGGGCCGGACATCAACAGTGTTCTAATACCAGCAGACTAGACACTCTCCTTTCCTTTCTGCATGTTGATTTTTCTTCTCATTCCAAGTTTCACGAAAAAATACCTAACCCTTCACTTCATGTCACCTTTGAACATTGACAATTAGCCTGATCATTTTGAAAAGTTTTTTCCCCCCACCCGATATCTACAAAAGAAAAAAAAGCTTAAAAAAGCCTCTGAAGACTGAGACTCTAGAAGTTGAAGCAACTTTCCCATAAACCCATCTTGCTGGAACATTCTACCCTATCAATAGCGTAGAGCTAACCGCTAAATCCTAGCTTCTGAAAAGGCAATTGACGGGGGCTAATAGCTTGTGTAAAGATATCAGGGGCCCTTCTACAACTCTTTACTGAGGCTTACTCCCCGTTAGAAAAGGTGTAATAGCCGATGAACTCCCTTTTCTATTCAGCGCCTTATAATCCTCCTCAGCGCTTCCAGCGTTCCATCAGTGATTCAGCGAAAAGAGAGGGAGAAAAGAATATAAGAAAACCCCAGTCATCAGTGTGGGATAAAAGGCGTTAAAATGACCCTCCTGTGGCATGGTAACAATGCCCCCCAATGTATCTCAAACACATCGGCAAAGTTATGAACTATTACACACATTCGCCCTTTAGTTTAAGCTGGGCAACCTGCAAGATACATCTACTGTATAACGAGCTTTTTCGTTCACTTAAACCAGGCTGCAGGCGTGGGAGACGACGGCCAAGCTGTACTGAATCATTCAAACCCTGATGCATTGTGCTTGAAAGACGCATTCGAGATGGCAGGCACTTACAAAAGTCAAACTGACTGTGGCCAAACGTTTTCGCTTCGCCTCCATTGACGGCACCACGCTAAGACACTTGTGTTTTAAGTACACAAAAGGCGCTTGGAAATACGAGCTTTCTTTGCTGTCCCTCTCCCCCACCTCACCTTGCCAGCACGCTCCCACTGTGAGCTGCACGTCAATCTGGGAGGGGTGGATCGGCCAATCGTCAGTCACCAGGTAGGGGTCGTAGGTCACCCCGTCCACGTAGAGCGTGACCAGGGGGAACTCCACGTTGATGACGTAGTAGTGCCACTCCTTGTCGCAGATCTGAGAGACGGAGAGCGGAGAGACAGCGAGAGAGACGACACGAGGCAGGACATTAGTTCACGTGAAACGCTTTGAATTGTCGTCATGCGAAAGAACTCGATGAACACAAAATAAAGAAGAAAAAAAAAGCTTTCGAGAACCGAAATGTCAGCAACACAATGGATGGAGAACCAGAGTGCTTTTCGTCCCTCTTTTGTATTTACCAGTGGTTCTCATTTAGGGAGTGCTAATGGCTCTTTAATAGGCGCCCTGCCAAGGTTCCACCTGGGGGGGGGGGGGGGTGCTAGCTCAGAAAAGAGCTAAATGGATCACTAATGGTGCCCCCGCTATGACAGCAGATGGGGGAGCTGTCACCTCTCTCTGGACATGAGCAACAATTCATACACACACAGGCATTCTCTCTCTCTCTCTCACACACAAACACTTCTGCTCTTTCTGTGTCAACATTCGCACTGGTAAAAAGCTAAAGCACTGCAGACGTGACCTACTGTCTACTGCAGTAGGTCATGAAACTGCAGGTTTCTGTATATATATATATATGCAGTATATGTATGTATGTGTGTGTGTGTGCGTGTTTGTGCATGTGTGTCTGCATTGAGCCCATGTCTGTTTGTCAGAGCAGAATCCAGGACACCCTCCAGCCCCTGACATGGTTCTGAGTGGGAGCCAGGTTCTCCACACCAACCCTGGGGTCCAGGGAGACTTCAAAAGGTCCTGACTGACACGCCCTCTACTCCCAACTCACTTCTCAGTGGCTGGATGGCAGGGAGGGGGAGGGCCCTGCAGCACTGGGCTAGTTGACTGACAGCTCACATATACGGCATCATAGTTACACAAGCCCCCAGCTAACACTCCCTTGGTAGGGCCCCCTCCCTAACTCCCTCTCCCCACCCATGTATGGCCTTTCTATTCTCTACCTGTTTTCTCTCTTACTTTCTTTCTTACTCTTTCACTCTCTCTCTCTATATCCTCCATCTCTCTTTCTTTATCCTTTCATCCCTCCCTCCCTCCCTCCCTCCCTCCCTCCTCCCTCCCTCCCTCCCTCCCTCCCTCCCTCCCTCCCTCCCTCCCTCCCTCCCTCCCTCCCTCCCTCCCTCCCTCCCTCCCTCCCTCCCTCCCTCCCTCCCTCCCTCCCTCCCTCCCTCCCTCCCTCCCTCCTCTCCCATCTCTTTTCCCTCATCATGTATCCACAGTAGATCTGACAGTCCCATGCAGTCATCTCTCTCCCCAAGGCTAGTCCCCCCCCCTCCCCCCCCCCCCTCCTCTTAAGTTCAGCTCTGATGAATCTCTTGTCTCATGCTGCCACCGCCTGGCTCATTGATGTCCTATCTCAGGTAACCCGGGGCAACCTGTGCGCGCCGGGGGTGGTGAGCGCGTGGGCATCCATCACTAGCTGCACATCTCCAAACCCTGCCATTCTTCAGCAGCAGTATCCTGAGATGACCTGGAGCCAGGAACATGGTTTATCAATATAACTAGCAGCAGTCTTAGGCGATACTGTCCTACAATGACATGGGATGAGGATCATCTAGTTGGCAAGGGCAAATGAGGTTAGACTTCGTCTAAGATACAGGAAACTGCCCTGAGGTGAACTGCAACAGCCTTCAGGACCAAACAATGGCCACTTGTTATAGAGGATGTGACGGACCTGTTAGCAACACGCTAGCATAGCAGCTGTGAGCTAGCTAGTAGTAGCATTACAATGAATGATTGTTAAACACCAGGGAGCTGATAATGAGAGCACATCTGCTAAAGAAAGAGTACAGTTTGCAGAATGCTAATCTCTGCATCTCGGCGGAGACATCCTGGCATCAATGGGATACGCTGGTGCTGTCCACAGCCAGGATACGGCTGCTCCTCATTTCTAGGTCAGAAACTCGGAAATACTCGAAGGGTTAGCAATTATGTAGCAGTCACTGTCAGTCACAGAATTCGACACTGTCATTGAAGATGGAACTCACATGCACAAGAATGTACCTACAACCACACACTCAAACTCTCACACTCACTCACTCTCTCACACACACACAAACACACCCACCCACACACGCACTTAGGATTGTGTCTATCCACTCACTCAAACACAGCCTGGCAGCACCCCTGTTGTTGGGCTCTTTCCCTGGATCAATATTTCAAAGAGCGTTGTTCATATGGGACCAGCAGTGACTGGTGGATGACTTCCTCCAGGCTTCAAAGGGGGAGGCGGCAGCATGTCTGGCCCAGCAGAGGCTCACTCTGCTGGGGGTGGGACAGCAGTGGGTCTGCCTGCTTCTGGCTCAGACCCCCAGAGGGAGAGAGATAAATAAAGGATGTTTTCAGCAGTTGATTTTTCCCTCAGACTGTATGTCGCCTCTGTCTCTCTTTTCATGAGTGTTTCTTTTTTCTCTCTTTTTCTTTCTCACACTCACATCCTCCACAGCTTCAAGTTTGTCATCCAGAAATAGTGGGTTACCTAAACGGTTGCCATGCATGTTTCAACTGTAACTGTAACACAAAGATAGCCCTAACAGAAGGGCTGAATACGATGAACACAATTTCTGATACCAAATGAAATCTAACCTCAAATTAAGCAAGTCGAAAGCAAATTAAGAAAGTGTTCGTTAAAGTATCTCAAGCAGATCAAGATGTCAGGATTGAAGTGAAACTCATCAAAAACAATTAGAGGAGAACAGGTGCACTGCTATGCCTGGTGGGTAACCAGCTGGATGGAGATATAGTGTGTTTAGTCTGTACAGTGTGTGTGTGTGTGTGGTGGTGATGTGTGTGTGTGTGGTACAGAAGTGCTCTCCCGGGGGTGCAAGAGATAGAATCGAAGCCATGCTACTTGCCTGTGGGCCGAAAATATCAGAAGAGGAAGCTGTCTGTTACTGTACTGCTCTCTACACAGATGTGCCACAGGGCATGGGAGTGGGGGGGTGGGGTTTGATGTGTGTGTTTCAAGCTGCAAACACCCACACACACACAAACAGACATCAAAATGAGAAAAGTTCAACTTTAGCGCAAAACAAAAGTTTACATGGAAGTGAGTTGCTCCAGCTCTCATGAAAGGAAAGCGAGCCTCCAATTCCCAGGTCTCCCCATGTCTCTCTCCCCCACATGCAAATTGAAAGACAGAAGGAAATAAATAAATAAACCCACAAACAAGGAGGAGAGCGTGGTGCAGCAGGACCAGAGAGACCGATATGGAAAAAGGAGGGGGGGGGGGGGAGAGAAAACAACCATTGACAGTAGCCTGTTGGACAATAAGGCTGTGGAGAATAGACAGGGAGGGGGGGGGGGGGGTCGGAGAGATATAGAGAAAGTGGAAGGGTGACAGAAAGAGAAGACAGAGAGGGAGAGAGAGAGAGAGAGAGAGCAGAGACATCACACATCAAAGACACCTCATCATCTCCTGGGCACGCCAGGCTGTGGAGGAAAACAAAATCACACTCTGCCTCTCCTTCGCCCTCTCTCTCTCTGTCTCTCTCTCTCTGATAGCGCTCTCTCTCTCTGCTCACTCTCTCTGCTCTCTCTCTCTCTCTCTCTCTCTCTCTCTCTCTCTCTCTCTCTCTCTCTCTCTCTCTCTCTCTCTCTCTCTCTCTCTCTGTCTCTCTCTCTCTCTCTCTCTCTCTATCTCTCTCTCACTCTCTCCGCCGTCTCCTCACCCCTTTACGCCTCCCTTTCTTCTTCTCTATTAGTAGCTGAGTTGCAGCAGAAAGTGCTTTGGAGTTAAAAAGTCTTAAAGGGACAGGCTCGCAACGCAAGCCTTGTCCCCCCACTCACTTTCAAAGACCGACGAACTGAGAGAATTTTATGGAGATTGCAGAAGAGGGTGTGGGAGGGTTCGGAAGACAGGATGCTGTGAAGGACAAAGGTGGAAGACAACAGAGTGAAAAGGGAAGATGAAGAGAAATGGAGCGAAAGAGGGGAAATGACAGTTGGAGAAGGAGGAGAAGACGAAAACAGAGGATAGGGCAGAGAGAGAGAGAGAACAAAGAATGGATTGTGGAGGGATAAAGTGAGAAAAGGCGAGGAAGAAGATAAGATACAAAGCAGGAAATAGAAAAGGGATTCGGAGAAAGAAAGAAGAGGGAGAGAGAGGGGCGGAAAGAGAGGGAGAGAGATGGAGAACTGGGGAGGAGAGAGAGAGCGAAAGGGAGAGAGACAGAGCAAGGGGGAGAAAAAGGAGAAAGGGGGAGAGGCAGAGAAAGAGAGAGGCAGGGCCAGCCATGTTTTGTGAAAGGATCCGCACAGAGATTGATGAGCCCCGAGAACAAGGTGACTTCAAGGGGGAGGAACAGGAGAGCGACAGAATGAGAAAGAGAGAGGCAGGGAGAAGTGAGGAGTGTGTGGTGATGTGAGCCGTCGATCCTTCCAGCGTGGCATTCAACTGGGATGAAACAGAGAAGAAAACGATGAATTTGTAAAAAAGAGGGAACAGGTGAGATGGCGGGCGGGGGGGGGGGGGGGGGGGGGGGTTGTTACTGAAACAACTGGTTACAAAACCGTTTTCTTTTACTCTCCCTTTCTTCAAATTTGGCTTCAGCCAAAGACCAATCAAGAGACCTGTACAGATGCATACATGTCTCTGTATCTCTTTCCAAGAGTGTGTGTGTGTGTGTTGGATGTGCCTGAAGGTGACTATGAATTACCGTCTGGCGAAAGAGACTCATTAGAGTAGCAATTAACACGGTTGCTTCCAGGCGGGACTTGGAGTCAACAGCCAGACGACCTCTGTATTGGCTAGGGCTAGGCTGCTATCAGGGAATACTAACCACAATTGGAATCCTGTCTCCTAAACACACACACACACAAAAACACACCCAGATACACACACACACTGTAAAATATGTGATGGCAGCAAACAAGAAAACCTAAGTCATATGTCCTGACAGCAGCTGAGACAGTTCCGCTGTTGAGTTACACAACCCACGTCTTATGAAATCATATTACCTGCTTGATATGTCGCAAAATTACAGTGGTTCAATAAAACGTATTGCACAGACCCAGTGTGTGTGTGCGTGTGTGTGCACCCGTCAAGATGTGGGGTGTGTGTGTGTGTGTGTAGTGTACTGCATACTGTAATTTGCTCCTAAATAGGTATAGAATTGCACTTACAGTTTTACATTTACCAGGCAGGTGGTAGGTTGCAGAGAGCTGTATTAAAAGAAGTGTATTGTAAGAGAAGAAAGTGAAATAGCAATCTTTTTGTAAAAAACATTTCTATGGGATAAAGAACTGAAAAAGCATGAAAAATTATGAAAGAGAGAGAAAGAAAGAGAGAGGTAAACAAATTGAGCAATGCATTAGTCCTCCCAGTTAATGTACTTGGCACAGTCCCACGCTATAATTCACTAGCTCAGTGGTTTAAGAGACACACAGAGCACTCAAAGGCTGCATTCCAACAAAAACCAACATCCTTGCATCTTTAATCTCTCCACTAAAATAACCGGCTATCGTTCCACCTCATTGCTTAAACCCATCAACTTTCCTCAGAACAGCGGACAGCAGGAGAGAACACAGTTTAGGCTGCTAGGACTGAAGCAGTGGAGAAGTGGGTTGCCGTGATTGTGTTGGAACAGGGCCAGGCCCAGAGCTGGGTGCTCTGAAGTGGTCTTGTGGTGCAGCAGAGTTTGGCTCTAGGTCTGTCTCTGTCCTCTGGTTGAGCTGGCACATGCCCCCAGCCTCACTAGGTCAGAGAGGGTCTGGCAGAACTGATAGTTTTGTCTCTACTCTCCTGTGCTCATCCCCCCCAAAAATTTGTTTGGATGGGAGGAGGTGTGTGTGTGTGAGAGAGAGAGACAGAGAGAGAGAGAGAGAGAGATAGAGAGAGAGAGAAAGAGAGAGACAGACAGAGAGAGAGAGTGAGAGAGCTAGAGAGAGAAAGCAAGAGAGAGAAAGAGAGGGGGAATAACCGTACACAATTTTAAATACTAAACACAACTTACCGCCCTTGCCAAACAAGACCATCCCCCCATCCCCTTACCCCTCTCTCTTTCTCTCTAGCTACCTATCCCTACACTTTTTTCCATCAATCCATCCATCTTTCCCGTCCCCCTCTATCTCACCTGCACAATGCCTACAATAAAGGAGCCGTCCCATAAATCTTCACTGCAGACCCTGACACCTAACCTGAACACAGGAAGTGGCATAGCCAATCAGGGCCCCGAATCAAAACAACACACAAACTCCTCCCCCCAGAGGCTAAGCTCCAGTGAGGGTTATTTGGGCCAAGAAGTAAGATAAATAAAAGGAGTCGACATGGGAGTGGGAGAAAAGAAAGATTTGGGGAGAAAAGCAAGGTAGTGGGGTACATCCATTTAGGAAGGCTTATGATGACGGATGGGAGTTAAAAAAGGGCTTGCTTTTCTACTGACACCGTTTCTCACCTCCCTCTCTCATTCTGTCAGTCTCTTTACCCCTCTACCTCTCCTTCTCTCTCTATCTATCTTCAACCCCTTTCTTTGTCTCTCTCTTTCACACTGTCAGGCAGCCAGCCAGGTAGTCAGCCAGCCAGCCAGCAAGGAAGTCAGCCAGCCAGCCAGGTAGTCAGCCAGCCAGCCAGCCAGCCAGCAAGGAAGTCAGCCAGCCAGCAAGGTAGTCAGCCAGCCAGCAAGGAAGTCAGCCAGCCAGCAAGGTAGTCAGCCAGCCAGCAAGGAAGTCAGCCAGCCAGCCAGTTAGTCAGCCAGCCAGCCAGCAAGGAAGTCAGCCAGCCAGCAAGGTAGTCAGGCTGTCAGCCAGCAAACAAGTTGGTCAGCCAGCTAGCCAGCCAGCCAGGTAGTCAGCCAGCTAGCCAGCCAGCAAGGAAGTCAGCCAGCCAGCAAAGTAGTCAGGCTGTCAGCCAGCAAACAAGGTAGTCAGCCAGCAAGCCAGCCAGCAAGGTAATCAGCAGGTCAGCCAGCCAGCAAGGTAGTCAGCCAGTCAGCCAGCCAGCAAGGTAGTCAGCCAGTCAGCAAGCCAGTCAGCCAGCCAGCAAGGTAGTCAGCCAGTCAGCCAGCCAGTAAGGTAGTCAGCCAGCTAGCCAGCCAGGTAGTCAGCCAGTCAGCCAGCCAGTTAGCCAGCCAGCAAGGTAATCAGCCAGTCAGCCAGCCAGTTAGCCAGCCAGCAAGGTAATCAGCCAGTCAGCCAGCCAGTTAGCCAGCCAGCAAGGTAATCAGCCAGTCAGCTAGCCAGCCAGGTAGTCAGCCAGAATGATCTATCAGTAGTCAGCAGTGGATGTCTCTGGATGTCAGTAGGTTCAGGCAGTGTTATTGTGGTACAGATGGGCTGCAGATCAATAGTCTGTAGTCTTCAGTCATTCGCAAAGATATTGACATGTGTCTCCAACCTCAGCTCTATCCATCTCTCTTTTTCACTCACTCACACACACACACACACACACGCACACGCACACACGAAAGCAGTCATTTCATCCCTTTTCTCCCACTATTGATTGCTTTCCGTCTCACATATTATCCATAAAAATACAGAGAGGGGCATTGTCATGACACCAATCAATATCAGATTCCAAATGTGCTCATTCTATTATCTGCGTTTTGGGTAAATCCACTAATGTTAAAAGGATCTGATAAATTCTCTGAATTGTGCTATTTTAAACCTGTAGGGAAAACTGCCTTTTCTCCCTCAAAGCTACTTGAAAGGGCTTTGAAATTGGGTTTGTTAAGACATGTACTAAAGCACACCATGAGGGGAAAAGTCCCAGTCCCACAGTCACCCATCGCACACCAACGTGGGTATGCATGTGCACATTCTAACCCTCTCAGAATGTATTCACAACTCTCTCTCTTTTGTCTCCCCCCCTGACTCTGTCTCTCCCCTTTCCGACTCTCCTTTGAAGCTCTCTGTAAGCCTAATATGTGACAGTAGGCACTAAAGACAGGTGACAGGGAAACTGTGTGAGCCTATCCCTTTAGCCCACACTCATTTACACGCACACGCCGACACCCACACACACACACACAAACTTTTAAGAAGGCAAGAATACATTTCAAAAGCCTTCACAGAAAAACAAAAGGACTAGGTTTCAGGCAGTAAAAGAAGTGTGTGTGGGTGTGTGAGCCCATGAGCTCAGGTGAAGTGAGAGGTACAGGCTACAGTAACTTCTAGCTGACAGGGACGAAGGCCTTTCAAAATGCTGCCGTAACATTCACAAGCTAGGGCTTTGCCTTCCATAATATTCTGTGTGTGTGTTTGTGTGTATGTGTGTATGTGTGTGTGTGTGTGTGTGCTGGGAGCTCCGTGGAGGCACTTGGTGCAGTGGAGCTCTAAATTTAGCAGCCTCTTCAGTAGGAGTCATCTATCATTCAACACTGACCCTCTCCGATGAGGTGTGTGTGTGGTACACCTGCATCACACTCTCCCCTCCCCCACCACAAGACTAGTGGTCTCCCTTCTGCCGGCACAGCCTCCCACACCGTTAAATGAAAACCTTAAAAAAAAAAAGAACAAAAAAAGACATCTTTGTTTTCTCGTAGCCAAAACACAGAGGAGTTTCCAACCGCAATCTCTGAGAGCTCGGCACAGTGTCCTCGCTTGTAGCTTGTAGTTGACAGGACAGCTACGTCCTCCTCAGAGTCTAGACCACAGCCCCACCTCCGTGTCTCAGACACGACCTGGAGATTCTACAGCCACAACTCACCCTACATTCCCACTCAAGGTAGAGAGATGGCAACATTAGCCAAGCACATGGTCGAAAACAACGTCAGTGTAATGAAGGTCAATTCAGCCTGCTTCTCTCTCTGTATATAGAACACAGACGTGAAGTGTCCTTTGTGCCAACTCCTCCACTGTCTCTGGTAGCCGTGAGTCTGTCAGTTCCTCCACGGTCCACCACAGCGCCGCTCTGTGTTCCATTATGTCGAATGAATGGACGGGCACGTCGCTCTCGTTCTGGAGGCAGAGAAAGAGCAGCTTCCTCTCACTGTCAAGTTTGAAAAAAAAAAGCTTTTTATGTGGAATTAAATCAAACTACTTTGAAATATATCCTTCCATATCGAACATTCATACAAAAACACAGCCATAATTCAGATTCAGCGAAAAACACATTTAGGCTGTGAGCCTCGAGAACACGATATAACTTGAAAAGAAAATCGAACATTCAAAAATGTTTAATAAAAGTTGAATGTAAGCTTATGTTTGTGTTCCAACACAGACCGCAACCAACCGACTGCTGTTTATCCTACAGAAGGTTTGAGGTATTCCAAACCACTGAGCAGCACCAGTCGCCATCAAAAATTCCTGCTCAGTTTGAAAAGTATGGCGTTGGAAGTGAGAAATATTCAACAGAATGTTTGGTGATAAAACAAGAAGACAGCAAAATGCATCAACCAATCTGGCGAGAGCAGATGCTCCACATCCAAATGCTGCCTCGGAGATATTTGTTTGTGTCTGAATCAACACCATTTTGAAGAAAAAATGGAAAAGCATGACGCTGAGGAAAAGTCCCATTGTCTCTTAGAAATCCACGAAGGTGCTTCTGCAGGTGCACACGAATGAACAAACACACACTTGCTCACTGCTAACAAAGAGGCACGTGTACACAGATGCACATAAGCACTTGGGCACATACACGCCATATGCACTTCTAAGGACTCCCATTCCCAGGTAACACACAACTATACACACACACACACACACATGCACAGAGAGAGACAAACAGATAAATGTTCACAAACACTTTACATGCCCATTCCAGAACTGACTCCCCCATCGTTTCCCAAACAACAACTTCCTGACACCATCATCAACAATTTTCTCTGGCTTTTTCAACTCTATGAGTAATCACTTTCAATATCCACTTCCCTACCCCTTCAACTTAAATACCCTCTTGCCCAGTCACCACAGGTACCAGTGTTACTTGTATGCCCAATCTAGACTCACACTGCATGGATTGCAAATTACACAAAGCATTCCGTATGCTTGCAAAAAAAATTTCGTGCCTCTATTATTTCGCTTGGTATGAACACTCAATGTGAATTCTCTTTGATTGCTTCCCCGCTCCGTGTAATTCCCAGTCTTACTGTACGGTCCTCTTGTTTGAATGGCACGCACACAGCGTGCTGATTCAGAGCAGGGAACAAAGGCTCAGTGGTATTTTATGTTGCATATTGTGTCTTCGACAGATGCTGTAGTTGTCTGTTTAAAACAACATACTGTGTGGGTGTGGGCGCAGTAGTAGAGTCAAGGTTATGCAACGCATACCGTGATGATATTTTTCTACCTCTGTCATTTAATAGAATTTGATATTCGAAAGTACCTTCTTTTTTCTGTCCCAACCACAACAATTAGCGTGTGTGTGTGTTCTCTCCATGACAAAGACGAAGTAAGGGCCAGTGGGGCGGAGGAAGCAGCCATGTCCCAAACCTGCTCCAATGGGAACTCCTCATGGCAACGCACACCTGCTAACAACGCCTCCTGCTCGTTAGGCCACCCGAGAGAGACAGCGACGAGCCCCCGGACAGCAGCCCTGCCCACAGGCAAGGTGAGGACACACCTCCTGGATCTCACTGGTATCTCTCACCTGACGTTCCCTCAGAGAGGAGGATGAACCACAAAATACTAACTACAAGAGGCACTCAAGAGTTCACCCTGAAACGTTCCCAATTCCGTTGCCGCATAGAGATAGCGTTGCTAGCATGATGTAATTTCCTAGTGAGAAGTTCTTGGTTTTCGTAACTTATTTCGTGTTGTATTAATGTATTTAGTTATTTGCTTTCCAGCTGCAGATTATACTGTGGGATTGGATTTTGTCTAGAGAATTCATTAAGATTCAGAGAGGGAGGAAACAAAAGGAGGGGCTTTGTAGTGTACTACTGGAAGTACGCGAAGCTTCATTTGGTTTTAAAGAGATGACGAGGAGAGTGGGGAGGGAGGAGATAGACTTAATGAAAGTGTTATCCCCTGGGGTTTAAGAGACCACCACTATCAGCAGAGGGAGATGAAAGAACAAGAACAAGAAGGAGAGAGAGAGAGAGAGAGAGAGAGAGAGAGAGAAAGGGGGAGAGAGAGAGAGAGAGAGAGAGAGAGAGAGAGAGAGGGAAAGAGAGGGAGAGAGAGAGAGAGAGAGGGAGAGAGAGAGAGAGAGAGAGAGAGAGGGAGAGAGGGAGAGAGAGCGAGGGAGAGAGGGGGGGCAGAAAAGAAGCTGCTCTTCTCTTGGTGCCGCCCGAAAGAAACATAATTCTCACAAAGGGTTTCGTCAATGTTGCGTTCTAATGTTATTGTTCTTCAGCAAATCTTTTGGACTACAAAAGTTTTTACCAGACGTTTCTGCTGATAAAAGTGCATTGAGAAGCAAAACATTTTTTGCCTTTACCCTCAGATATTGATTGATTGTTTTTCTTCAGGCCTCAATTTACCAGTGACATTTCTCTCAGGGGGTGGAAGGATACGATAACCTACAGTCTGACCTTAAAATGCCCTGACTATTCTCTGTATTTTCTCAAAAATAACAAGATCTTGAGTTACAAAAAAAAACCCCCGTAGAAACCAAGTATACTAATGTTGAATTTAACCAGACTGGGCAGAAAGAGCAAAAATACACACAGAGCATCCACATTCAGACCACATGACTTCTGTTAAAGGAAACCCACTGAGAGGAAGTCGCCCTCTCCAACTAACTCTGTGCAGCACATTTCTCAAGACAACAGCTCGCAAGAGGTCAATCAGGGCCAAAGGGATCATCCTTTGACCCCTTGTCCTTCTCCAATCACAGAATGTGATCTGTCCTCTCAAATTACCCAGTGTGGCCCTGGGCTCAGCTGTGAGTCTGTCTCATCCAATCAGAGAGCCGCATCAAGTCTGACAGCCCAGGTGACCCCTATGACCTTGAGACCCACTCACCTCCCCCGGCGACAAGCAGCGTCTGGCACACGCCAACACACTTGCTGACGAGTGTGTAGAGGAAAAACACACACTTGAAAAACAGTCTGTGCCCCCACCCCCTCCACCCCCCCCCCCCCCCCCACACACACACACACACACAATCCGGCCTTAAGGCAGTGACTTACTTTGTGTCTTGGTCTTGCCAGATGCTCTCTTAACCTCAACAAACTCTACTGCAGCAGAACAGGCACGCACACGTGTGCGCACACACACACACACACAAACGCACACACACAAACGCACACACACACATATGACTCACCTCTTGGTCATCTCAAGCTTCTCTCTACTTGAACCAGTTTCACTTTTATACTTTCACACTGAAAAGACTACATTTCTTTTACAACAAAGTCCTGTGCGATAATATCGTACTAATTATAATATTATAATATACATTTTATATTATTAAATATTCAGGCACATCAACCCAAAACCGTGAATATTACCATAATTCCATTCCAAGCATCTAGTAAGTTCTGGGATCCGTGTCTGGGTTAAAGTGCTCTAGTGTTCTCCCTTACTAAGGTAGGCAGTGATGTGAAAGCCTCTTTTTACTAAGGAGTCCAAAATACATACACACACACAAACACACACATAGATACCTGTTCCAGTTTCCAGTGGAACTCGGCCGGTCTGAAGGTGTCCACCTGGGTGAAGTCTCTCCGGAGCAGGAAGACCAAGCGACAGTTGTGGACGTAAAGGGAGTAGTGGTGGCGGTTCATCTCTGGAGGAGCCAGGACCGGTAGAGAGGGAGGCATGATGCACAGGTCAACATTACAATATAGCACTAGATTTTCCCTGTCTGGACGATAACCATGTCATGTCATAAAATACTGTGCTTTGAATTTAAAAAATAAACTGGAGAAAAACACGTTTTCTCACCCCAAATATGTACTTTTCTCACAACACATTAAGTAATAAAAACATTGAAACAGTCAGATTTCATAACAAAGCTCTTGAAGCTTCAACTGTTAGGCAGACCGTCTGGATGGCTATACGCTGTCACTCGAAAGGTCAGTCAATAGAACTGAACTCAATAGGACAATAGCACTCAAACACTCACAATTATTTTTTCTCTTTTTACTGACTGTGTGTGTGAGTTTCAGTGCATGTCTGTCAGCTGTGCATCCTTGTTGACTTAGACCAGGAGCATGCGTCCATGCTTCTTTTGGTAAAATGTTTTTATGTAAAGAAAATACATTTAACCAGCTAATTCTCATAAATATAAATACATTAAAAACACGATCTGGCTGCAAATCATGACACGTCCTCATACCAGTATTCGGAGAGGGAGAGGAGGGTTCATACCCTCCTCTCCCACGTGCCCTCCTCTCCCTCTCTCCCACCTGCCCTCCTCTCCCTCTCTCCCACGTGCCCTCCTCTCCCTCTCTCCCACGTGCCCTCCTCTCCCTCTCTCCCACCTGCCCTCCTCTCCCTCTCTCCCACGTGCCCTCCTCTCCCTCTCTCCCACGTGCCCTCCTCTCCCTCTCTCCCACCTGCCCTCCTCTCCCTCTCTCCCACGTGCCCTCCTCTCCCTCTCTCCCTCGTGCCCTCCTCTCCCTCTCTCCCACCTGCCCTCCTCTCCCTCTCTCCCACGTGCCCTCCTCTCCCTCTCTCCCACGTGCCCTCCTCTCCCTCTCTCCCACCTGCCCTCCTCTCCCTCTCTCCCACGTGCCCTCCTCTCCCTCTCTACCACCTGCCCTCCTCTCCCTCTCTACCACCTGCCCTCCTCTCCCTCTCTCCCACCTGCCCTCCTCTCCCTCTCTCCCACGTGCCCTCCTCTCCCTCTCTACCACCTGCCCTCCTCTCCCTCTCTACCACCTGCCCTCCTCTCTCTCTCCTCTCCCACCTGCCCTCCTCTATCTCTCTCTACCACCTGCCCTCCTCTCTCTCTCCTCTCCCACCTGCCATCCTCTATCTCTCTCTACCACCTGCCCTCCTCTCTCTCTCCTCTCCCACCTGCCCTCCTCTATCTCTCTCTCCCACCTGCCCTCCTCTCTCTCTCCTCTCCCACCTGCCCTCCTCTCTCTCTCCTCTCCCACCTGCCCTCCTCTATCTCTCCTCTCCCACCTGCCCTCCTCTATCTCTCTTTCCCACCTGCCCTCCTCTATCTCTCTCTCCCACCTGCCCTCCTCTATCTCTCTCTCCCACCTGCCCTCCTCTATCTCTCTCTCCCACCTGCCCTCCTCTATCTCTCTCTCCCACCTGCCCTCCTCTATCTCTCTCTCCCACCTGCCCTCCTCTATCTCTCTCTCCCACCTGCCCTCCTCTCTCTCTTTTCTACCACCTGCCCTCCTCTCTCTCTCCTCTCCCACCTGCCCTCCTCTCTCTCTCCTATCCAACCTGCCCTCCTCTCTCTCTCCTCTCCCACCTGCCCTCCTCTCTCTCTCCTATCCAACCTGCCCTCCTCTCTCTCTCCTCTCCCACCTGCCCTCCTCTCTCTCTCCTATCCAACCTGCCCTCCTCTCTCTCTCCTCTCCCACCTGCCCTCCTCTCTCTCTCCTATCCAACCTGCCCTCCTCTCTCTCTCCTCTCCCACCTGACCTCCTCTCTCTCTCCTCTCCCACCTGCCCTCTTCTCCCTCTCTTCCACCTTCCCTCCTCTCTCCCTCTCTCCCACCTGCCCTCCTCTCTCTCTCTCTCCTCTACTACCTGTCCTCCTCCCTCTTCCCCTCCTTTACCAGCTTCTCCCCTTCTCCTCCCCCTTCTCTTTCCAAGCCCCCCCAGCCCCCCCCCCCTCTCCTCACCAGTCTTGTCAGAGTTACAGAGAAGGGTCTCCTTCTCGGCCCTCAGTCCCGGGGTGGGGCCGTGCTTCATCCACGTGGCGATGGTGAACTGGTCCGTCAGGTTCTGGGACACCACCTGGTCTGGGATCTTGGCTGCCTGGCGCCCGTCAAAGCGGAAGATCAAGTCACTGTCCCGCCCGCTGTCTGTCACCAGGGACGCCGTCCAATTGGTAGAGGCGCTGGGGGCGGGGAGAAGGTCGGTGCTGCCAGAGGAGGCTCCTGGGTAATCACCATGGACAGGTATATTGTCAAAAAGAGTCGACACGAAAGAGCATGTGATGTAAGGGATCTGTATCCGGATAACCTTGGCTATATTTATGATTGAATAATCTAGATAGCAAGGCAGAGCAACCAATCAATGGGTAGAGATGAATAATGGGTGGGGGTATTGATTCAGAACAAATAAACCTGGTTTTCAACCTGAATTGACAGCTTTTTGAACATTTACAGTCAACTCCTTTTGTAAATACAGCATACTATCTATAGTTACACCATAGCAAGGTAAACAAGGAAACGATTGCTTGTCCTCCATCAGGTAAAGATGAGAGAGAGGATTTCCTAACAGCCAATCATGGACAGGCTGGTTGGACGGAGGGAGAAATGTTATGCCATCCCTTCATCGTAAAAAAAAGAAACGAACCGATCTGTCACAACTCCAATTCAATCTATTTATCTTTTTTTCCCTTTATTTAATTCCCTTTCTCCCTTTCTCCCTCCCTCCCTCCCCGCCCCCCCTCCCTCACTTCCTGTCTGTTCCCACCACCCACTCAATCGCTCTCTGCACTCAATTATCTTCTGCGTTCTTTTATCCTGAAATATATGTTGTTTTGACCGTGTCCTCTTGACAAACATTATTCTTACCACATCAGGGTGAGATTCTCCTGAGGTAACATGCCCTGCCTGCCCCTCCCACTACATCTCCATTGACTGCTGCATCTCCATGACCAATCACGACACCACACGAATTCTTTCTTTTTTTTTTACCCATCTAAACCTCATGAATGGACCAGCAATTACAGTTTTTTACAATCGCTATGACAGTTTTTTCAATACCTTTAACAAGTTTTCTAAACTCTTAACGCACCAACACACCAACCACACGCAATTGGCAAAATTGTTAATTTCATGCTCAAAATCACACATTGTAAACTAAACTCAAACACTAATTGTCATAGCACAAAAATACAGTAAACATGACACCATGTCTACCAAACACTAACACACGTTCTCTTTTCACAGGAACATTTAGTCAATCATAGCACAATGTCATAAAAAACACTAACATCAGATGGAATTACAGAAACTGCATTCATGTATGCAGGTATGTGTCAGGTCTCACAGTATATGGATTATAGATTGTGTTTGCAATGCAGTTTCTTTTGAAGCCTCTCTACATTTCTGTTTTGTTGGGTTTTGTAAATGCATGAATTTTGTTTCTTTTGATGCAGAAATTCAGAACAAAAAATGAATGACCCATCTCAGAGAAGCTTTATAGAATGTACGGTAACTGTATTGAAAAAAAGAAGACAGAAACATAATTGCTGCAGTAAAGGCTTCATTTGCAACAGGACATTACTGCAAGAAATATGCAATATAGCTTCCATTTACATCAGTTACCCTAGCTCTGGCCCTTCTATGATCGCCACCACACATTCTAACTCCTCTCCCTCTCCCTTGCCCCACTCCTCTCCCTTGTCCTGGTACTTGTCTTCCTCTCCCTTGTCCTTGTAATTGTCTCCCTCTCCCTCGTGCAGGCATAGTAACTGGATCAGTCCAAAGAGGTCCTCTTTATATGTACCATATGGTCATGTGATTAGAAGAACCTCAACATCTGAGTGTTTCCTAGTTGGGAATCAGCTGTGATTTACAGTATTTGCATTACTTCAACCAGCTTTTTCTCAGTAGCAATAGAATAAAATACAGGGGATATATTTGTGTTTCAATTCACAATATGAACAGCTGTTCACTTTGACTTTAGCCAATAAGTTAGGTTTTGAACATGATGTTATCTGTTCTGACATATAGTGTGAAAGCATTGGTAAATGAGTCCCTAAAAATCGATTGTTTTGGTCTTGGTTGAGCTTGTGTGAGTCGGGTGGCTGAGTGGTTAGAGGATCGGGCTAGTAACCAGAAGGTCGCTGGTTCGATTCCCGGCCGTGCCACATGACGTTGTGTCCTTGGGCAAAGCACTTCACCCTACTTGCCTCGGGGGAATGTCCCTGTACTTACTGTAAGTCGCTCTGGATAAGAGCGTCTGCTAAATGACTAAATGTAAATGTGTGTAAAAGAAGTTCAAGCATTTTAAATTTGTGTTTACTCTATGCATTTTGTGTCAAAGCAACAAGAAATGTGTTGTATAGCCTACACAGACAGATGTTGTGCTAACTGTGTTAAGAGTTTAGGAAACTTGTTAAAGGTATTGAAAAAAGTGTCACAGCGATTGTAAAAAACTGTAAACCGTCGCTGTACATTACATATTACAAGGGGTCAACATGCTATTTCGTCAATGTCATACACAAACCGATGTAACATGGCTCTGACACTGGAGAAGGAACGACTATAGTGTAAAAGTATAGAAAAGGAAGGGATAGGACACAGGCCTTCCCTTTCGAAACTAACAGGGAAAACATGATTGTGTTTATTTCTGCTAATAACAGCACACATTAGCACATTAATGAATGTTTCTGTCCCCCCGTCTCCTCGCTCCTCGGTCCTGGGTATTCGCGGCTGTATAGAGGTTCTGACTCCCAGTAATTAGATTCCAGGAGTAAATAAATAAGGAGCGGCTGGTCTCCCCCCCCCCTCCCCCACCCCCCTCTCCCCCCCAGCCCTCCAGCCTCGCACACACACGGGCCGCGCGCCGCATTCTGTTTAGCCGACGACGTCTTTGTACATTATCTCAGATTGATTGTGCTTTAGGAAAAAAAGCAATTACAATTCATTCTATTTGCTATCAGATAACGATTATGTGGGTCCTTTGAATTGCGGCTCTTTAGCGGCAAACCATGCGTACACTGTCTGGCTTGGGGGGCGGGGGGACTGTGGCGGTGGGGTGGGGGGGGGGGAGTTATGGATTCAGATCAGGCTGCATAAGAAGAAAGGAACTGTGAAGGTCGTTAGTCAAAGATGATGACTGACCCACCCCCCTCCCCCCCCCCGCTCCTCGCCGCCCCTCCCTCCCCCACGCCCCTCCCCGATGGTGTTGCTTCGTGGTGTTTGCTGTCGTGCTCCCTGCACACAAACAGCCCTGAGCCCCCCGACTCATCACTCAGGGAGGGGAGGGGGGAGGGTGGGGGGGGGACAGTGTTGGCTGGCAGCCTACATCTGGAGGTCTAATGCACCCACTCTGTCACGTCATTAGTTGGACGAGCTTTAAAGTCGTCGACATTTGGTCTCCTTCATTTAGCACGGTGATAGCGGGACAGGGAGATAAGAGCTCCACAAAGTCCACAGGCTCCTTCGTGAACGGCAGACATCTATTTTTGATGTAATGATGTGGTTCACATGTTCAATAATTGGGTGTGCTTTGCCTTCGGCAAGGGCACAACCTTTGTTCTCTCACATATATATTTATTTATTTTATTATTTATTTTCGCCCCCCTAAGGATCAGTCAATATTTGGACTACATACACAACGGCGGTGTCAAAAGGTTCGTCTTGTTAGCGATTGCGTTGGTTGTATTTTTATTTACGTTCTGTTGCATGGTTTAAGTAGAAATTGCGTTTTTGTGGTGAAAAGTGAAGCTAACGGTGGCTAATTTGCTAGCCACAGTCACTGACGTTACTAACGTCACTACGTCACTAACGTCACGAACACACGCGTGACTACCTGTAGCAGAACATTCGTTTCGCATCTGTTAACTTGGGGGATAGCTAGGCTAACTATAGCTTTACTGCAAGGCAGCTGCAGGAACGCCACAAGCAAAGAGGCCAGGGTGATAACTATTTACTAATTTTACTTTGTGATGTGAAACACAATTATGAAATGTAATGTACAATATTAGCTGATATTATTAAGGAAGTAGGCCCACATCTACTTTCAGAAACGGTAGTCTACTATTTCACTGAAGCATTAGCATGACATTAGCCTCTGTTGCCCGGGCAACACATACCACAGTGGTCTATGATGCATCTGTTTTCAATCGTTAAAATAAACATTCCTCACAAACACATTTTCTTTATAGGATTTATTATTATATTACATTACAAGTAAACGATTTGTTGGTGAAATTATCATTACCTGTGGTTTCAAACCAGCGTTGCTCATTGCAACGCTGTAGCCTACGCGAGACACACGACAAAAACATCTAACTTACACAGCTGTTTAGGAAGTCAAACGGCGACAGAACATGTTCGGCACTCCCTTTACTTAAATCAAAAGTCTTTCAATAGGTGAAACTATCTGACTACTAACCTGAACTTCATTGCCACAGCCTAAACTTTGTCAATCTGTTCATGAAAATAATTAATTTCAGCCTAAACCGTACAACGGAACGTTTAATCGAATTCAACCAACGCAATCGCTACCAAGATGAACACAGCAGTACTGTAGTCTAGTACTGTACTGTAGTAGTACAATTTACCGGGGCAGCTTCTCCACACAGGGCTATATCGCACTTGTGATCAATGATCGCTACCAGTGAGCTTTTTATGAATGAGCGATTTTCCACTAAATAAATGTCAAGCTTATTTACGTTCTTTATTAATGAATGAATGCAATATGAGTAGGCTAAATGCCTGAAAATATCACGAGAAGGGAAAACTTAAAAAGACGTTTAAGTCATAGAGATTAGGTCCATTTTTACACCGGTCTGCCAAATGTATTCGTTTTGATTCAGCTATGAGGCTGCCTCTTGCAGGGGAAATGAGAAGACATCATATTTCATTCTACACTTCACTCGTATTTTGAGTTGTAAATGAGCAGCAAAAAAAAGATGCTTTTAAATCTATGTAATATTTATACATAATAAGTAGGCCCTATGCATTTTTATATAAAATATACAGGAATATCAGTTGTAAAAATGGCATTAAAATCCCTGTACAACCGACGCAAGCAAGCACACCCTACAATTTCCCCACAAATTGTACCCTCTCTAGTTCATATGTGTTTTCCCACATTCCAGACTGACAACTGCAGACGATAGCAGACAAACATCCAAAATGGCGGCCTTGACCTTTGACAGTGAACCTTGGGACTTCACCAGGGGGGAGGGGGGGGGGGGGGGGGGAACGTACCGCACAGTTTCTGCAGGGACTTCTCGGAGTAGGTCTCGCGGTCGCAGCCCTTGCCGATGTGGCTGGTCTGGAGCTCCACCGTGGTCCTCACGGAAGACAGGGGCCCGCCGCACGTCTCCAGGTGCATCTTGGGAAACAACTGCTTGCTGCCCGTCCCTGGTTCGTAGTCCACCCGCTTGTTCCAGCCTGGGAGAAGCAGAAAGGGGTTGTGAGGGGGGGGGGTCACAGAGTAACAGTAGGATAATTGGAGAAGAGGACACAACTAAGAGTTAGAGAACACACCTCAGAAAAGAACTGATGGGTACTGTGACTAGAATGCACTACTCGTTCCAGCTGAGGAAAGTCGGAGATGATCGTTTGGGGTTACCGGCCCATAAAACACTTCTCAAAGATACAGGGATGTCATCCAAGAATGATGTCACCGGCTCAAACAAACATTCCGACGTCCTAACAAGCTGAAGTTCTAGTCCTCGGAGCCACAAGAGAGAGAAGTGTCGGAGGCTATCCATCTCTGTGGATAACGATGCCCTCGGCCTCCTTCTGCTCAACGACCTGCATACCTGTTGACTTTACATTTTCCTGTAATTTTCACAATACATGGATTTTTCCTCCCGTTCCGCCATGTAGGAGCCCCATAAAAATGGAGACAGCCCATTTCAGAGTTTTATGCTGGCAATAAAATGTCCAATAATGGGGCTCAATAATAGCTCTGTCCACTGTACATGATTGAGTTTGGGTTACTAAATCAATGTGCCACTTCCGGAGCAAAGCGCCAGTGTTGGTTCACTTCTGCTCAATCATGACTGTGTGGAATCTCAGCTGATTAGACTATTGTAGAAGTGCCTCACTCTGGCTGTTTACCGAGTGCTTATATCCAGTATGGCTACTTTCGAGAAGCCTATTTATAAATAATGTTTAAGGTAGCATTTGTTAGCCAGTGTGAGTTTATGATTTTGTATTGACTTTAGGACATGTTTGTGTTTGCATACTTGTGTGTGTGTGTGTTGTTGTGGGTATTCGTACTGTCCGAGTGGGATTGCGATCATTATGTAGTGTTAAGTATGTGTGCGTGTGAGCGAGTTTGTGTTGGGATGCTGTGTAGAGTGAGTGTGTGTGTGTGTGTGTGTGTGAGAGAGAGAGTGTGTTAGGATTGTGTGTAGTGTGTGTGTGTGTGTGAGTGTGTGTTGAGATGGTGTGTTAGCCTCAGTGTTGCTGCGTGGTGCTGGTGTGTAGTGTGTGTGTAGTGTGTGTAGTGTAATGTGTGTGTGTGTTTGAGTGTGTGTTGCTGCGTGGTGCTGGTGTATGGTGTGTGTGTAGTGTGTGTAGTGTAGTGTGTGTGTGTTGGGATGCTGTGTTAGCCTCAGTGTGGCTGCGTGGTGCTGGTGTGTAGTGTGTGTGTAGTGTGTGTAGTGTAGTGTGTGTGTGTTGGGATGCTGTGTTAGCCTCAGTGTGGCTGCGTGGTGCTGGTGTGTAGTGTGTGTGTAGTGTGTGTAGTGTAGTGTGTGTGTGTTGGGATGCTGTGTTAGCCTCAGTGTGGCTGCGTGGTGCTGGTGTGTAGTGTGTGTGTAGTGTGTGTAGTGTAGTGTGTGTGTGTTGGGATGCTGTGTTAGCCTCAGTGTGGCTGCGTGGTGCTGGTGTGTAGTGTGTGTGTAGTGTGTGTAGTGTAGTGTGTGTGTGTTGGGATGCTGTGTTAGCCTCAGTGTGGCTGCGTGGTGCTGGGCTGGCTGGGCCTGGGCCTGCCTGGGCCTGGGGCTGGGGCTGGGGCTGGGGCTGGGGCTGAGGCTGAGCATTAACCTGAGCTGAAGGCACACCGACCGGAGGAGAAAGGAAACAGCTAGGTGCTGTTCACTGGCCCGTTAAATCTGTCATGTTCACTTCCTCTGTCTCTCTCTCTCTCTCTCTCTCTCTCTCTCACACACACACACACGTACACGTACACAAATGTGTTGTTTTACTTCATCAAAGCCAGCTCAGCTGAGGACTGGGATGTTCTTGTCATGGTTAGGCTTGAAGTGGGACCACACAGAAACGGATGTTTGCCCTGCGAAAAACACGCACGCACACGCTCTCTGCGTTTGTCCAACATGCAAACGTTCAAAAGACCCAAAGTAACACACGCACACACACACACACACACACGCATGCGCACACAGACACACGCACGCTCCAGACAGAAGTTGGGCTGTGTTGCAGCGCCAGTTGCACCTGCTCCTCTCCTCTCGTTGCCATTTTCTGCCAAATTCCCCTCTGCCTCCGTGAAATTGACTTTCTTCTCCATCTCTTTACTCCCTTTCTTTCCCTGTCTACCATTTTCTGGGGCGCCGCTGGGTTGCTGTGTAGAGTAAATGGCCCTGTACATTTTAGATGCCGGTCTGAGAGTCCGAACCACTGCTCTGGTAATAGCTTTGCCTTATTCAAGGCTGGCAGGCAAATGACCTGTCTACCATTGGGCTTTAAAAAATACTGTGGAGTAGTTGGGAACTGGGAAAGCATGAGGCTAGCGTGCAGGCGGGAGGTAAGGAAGGAGGGACAGAGAGGAGAAGGTTGGGAGTGGGTCGATTCTTGCACAGTACAAGCACCAAGTGTGCAACCTCTGGGCTTGCACTTGCAGAGCACACCTGCTGCTAATGCATAAGTTACACAGTATTGGATGGAACATTTGATTTCTGTAACACTTTTGGGAAAGCTATGTTGCTTTCATAGTACTAGATGTATAAATCATGTGCCACCACAAGCATTGCAAGGGTAAGAGTTGGTGTGCATGCAATGTTAGTAAAGAGAGGGAAAGTAAAGGGACATTTTACAAGTCATAACAAAAATATTGAAATATATTCGATATATTGCTATGTAAGGCACACTGTATGCATTATGGAACCCTCTATTCCTCATGGGGTGTGAATATGTTGGCAGCTAATACAGACTCATCTACATGTTTTTGCTATACATAAGCCCTGCTGATGGATGTGGCAGGGGCTGCTGGGAGTTGTAGTTCGGTGGGCCCTGTAGGGAGTCTGCATGGCAGAGCTGTTCCATTTGTGTCCCTGCTAAATAATTTAGTCCTATTCATGAGGCACGGCAAGAACCTGCTGCTGCTGCTGCTGTTGGCTACACCATGTCTCTCTCTCACACACACACACACACACACACACACACACACACACACACACACACACACACACACAAAGGCAGTCTCACACACACACACACACACACACACACACAGACACACGCGCACACACACACACACAGACACACACAAAGGCAGTCTCCCACACACACACGCACACACACAGACACACGCGCACACACACACACAGACACACACAAAGGCAGTCTCCCACACACACACACACATACACACACACAAAGGCACAGTCTCCCACACACACACACACACACACAGACACACACACACAAAGGCACAGTCTCCCCCCCCCCCACACACACACAGACACACACACACAAAGGCACAGTCTCCCACACACACACACACACACACACACAAACACACACACACACACACAGACAGAATTTCCATGATAGAAATATCACAAAAGAAAAACTGCACAACTGCTTACCCATGCTGTATAGCGAAACACAGACACACACACATTCACGCACCTACTGCACAGCTAGCGTTACCAGGACTGCGAAATGGTAATAGGGGCCAATTCCATCTCTGCAGAGATCTGCCTTTTCTCACAGTACGGTGGGCAGGACGCACACAGCAGGAGAACAAGCTCTCTCTTTGTGAACAGAAGCCGGGGAGCAGCAGAGGTAGGAGTATATCACACCAACACAAGCCTGGCTACAATATGGACAGGCAGGATGATGCTCAAGGACCTGGGAGCAAAACCTTTTTTTTTTCACCATTGGTAGTGTTAATCTGTAGGAATTTTTTGTCTGTTTTAGAGAGCATGTGAATGTGGGTAAGGTGTGTGTATAACCCTGACTTGGAGGGTGTACATGTGTGGTAGGCTTTTAGGCCTGTGCGTGTGTGGATGTGTGTGTGTGTGTGTGGAGAGAGAGACAGAGAGAAAAAAAGGGTGTCAAAATGCTGACACGGTTCAAGTATGTCAGGGGCCATCGTTACCACGAGCCTCCTCAAACTAGTCCACCAATCAGCAGAGGAGAACTTCCGTTGGAAAGGGCACTCTGTCCCTCTCCTTCCTGCTCTCCCGTCATCCTCCATCCACTCAGCCATGCTTCCTCCCACTTTCCGTTTTAGAGAGCACTTTACCACTCTGTACTTCTCCACTCGACTCCTCCTTCAATTCCCAATCTCCCTCTCTCTGTCTTCTTCTCTTTTTCTCTCCCTCTACCCTCAAGCCCTCTGTTTTGAGGCTTTCATGTCAACATTGATGTCACCCCCCCCCCCCCCCCCCCCATCAAGGCCGTCAAGCACAACCCACGTGACAGAAAGCTCTCAGTGAGGAACCTGCACACAAGGTTAAGATGTGCCCAAAATATAAGCCTGAGAGTGTCTGCTGATAAAACCTGAAGCCCATTGTGCGGCTTACCAGTGACGGGGTTTCTAACGGCTGGCGTTACAGCGAAAGCTTTTAAGCCTTAATGAATTAGATCACTGCTTTTCCCCTGGTTCATTCTTTACACTCCGTGCCACATTAGGTCGACTTAGAGACTTCCAACATGTTTGTGTTTGCTGGTGTCTGTCTTCGCAGCTGTTATGCAAAAGGTGTTTTGTGTGCACTTTCTGAGAATGTTGCAGTCTTTATTTTGACCCCTCCACTCTCCTTTCTCTGTCTTGAAGCCTCCACTTTCTCTCTCTCTGTCTCTCTTTTTGTCCATCTCTACTTATCATTCTCTCTCCCTGGTTCTCTCTCTTTCTACATCTCTCCATCTGATTTCTAACTTTCCCTCTCTCTCTCTCTCTCTCTCTCTCTCTCTCTCTCTCTCTCTCTCTCTCTCTCTCTCTCTCTCTCTCTCTCCCTCTCTCTCCCTGTCTCTCTCTCTCACACACACACTGTAATCATCCTCTGTCAGTCTCACCTTGACTCAGGAGGACTACTTTGCCGAACCCCCAATCTCATCCCTGAGGAGAAAACCTGCTCCAATCTAAGGCAGAGGGTGGAATTCGGGAAAATGTAATCACTCGCACAGGTCAGATAGGAGTGTGTGTGTGTGTGTGTCTGTGAATATGTGTTGCATATGATTTTGTGTGCATGCGGGAATCGAATCCACTCCTCGTTCAGCACCCTCGTCCTCTCTGTCAAACAACACTCTCTCCTCGACAGTAAGACGTGAGCTCAAGTGTCGTCCATGCTTCCACCCCCTCCCTCCCTACCTCCGTCCCCCTTCCCTTCCTCAGCCACGGTCTATCCCGGAGACGAGGGGACCAGCGAGGGCAGGCCGGGGGCCACACTCTCAGACACCACTCCCCGCCCAGCTGTGAGTCTCGCTCCAGTTAGAGGGCGGCGGAGGCTGGAGTAGGACGAGTGGAGGGACGGATTTAATCGGATACGGAGAGGGTGTTAGACGAGAGTATGGGTTGAGTGGAAAAGGAGCTTGGTGAAAAGGGGGGGGGGGGGGTTGGGGTGGGCAGGGTGATTACGACAGACACCGATAGGACCCATCCAGCTATCTGAACACTGAATCAGAGAAATGACAGTGGAAGGGATGGGTAGAGAAGTGGGAGAGGGCAGGGTGAGATAGGATAGTGAGTGTGGGGCCATAAAGAGAGAGAGCGAGAGAGAGAGAGAGAGAGAGAGAGAGAGAGAGAGAGAGAGAGAGAGAGAGAGAGAGAGAGAGAGAGAGAGAGAGAGAGAGAGAGAAAGGAAGAATACGCAGTAAAAAAGAGAGGTGGAGGAAGATCGAGAGGCAACAAAAAAGGGGGAAACTGAGTTAAACCAAAAACCAATACAGAGATAGCTCTTTTGGAGAGGGAGGGAGAGGGGGGAAATGAGAGAAGGAATTGCCAACCCATTTATTTCTCTTTCCCTTCTTTAATTCATCCACCTCTTCTTATCTGTGATCAAGCCTACCCTCCGTCTGGCCATTCAATCGGACTTGCTCTAAGAGATTTCCGGAACAGCTTGCCAGACAATTGCCCCTCCCCCCCCCACCCTCCCTCTCTCTCAAGAACACAAACTGTTCCCTAAAATCTAAGCAGCCAGACCAACCCTGATTTAAAATATCAAGTTTACTTAAATCTTTTTGACAATTACTCACGGTGGAAAGGGCTCTGTTATCCCGTAACAAAGCAGTTCTACCAGGAAATGGGTGTTTATTTGTGTGATTTGTTACACTAATTCTGAAATTTGCAGAACTCTAACTACTACTGCTTGTGCTTCGGATAAACCGTAAATTCTCAGAAACAAAAAGGCTTCTTTCATTTAGATATAATATGAACAGATTATGACTGATCTGGTACAAAGGTTTAAAAAAAACGGATTGATGCCAGCCAGAAATCCACCATGCGTATGAGCATATGATTTATTAATATCCTTGAGTTACTTGGCTGAAATTATAGATGAACATAGATGCGCAGTTGGTCTTTTGTTCTTCCATAAAAACGTACAAAAGTATGATGTGCATGCTAAAGACATGCAAATTACATGCAAATGACATGCATATGCTCCGCAATATCATGATCACACATTCCAGGGGGTCTGTCAAGATGTTGACAACCAATTATGACATCATTTCAATCATTTTATTGAGGAAACTGTTCCAGAGAGTACTGTCTAAGTATATCACCTCATTTACCTTACATCATCTGCTTCCTACACCCGAAAATATCATCCTGTGTGGAAGAAATGGGATCTCCTATGTGCTTATGGCAATCACAATCAGCTATGACTTAATCATCTGTTCATATTTCCTGTCTTACTCATGTATGTGTGTTCCTGGGACTGTCACCTACTGGCGACAGTCCCAGTTCTATGACGTCGTATCTGCCTGCCTGGAATAACAAACCCCTATTGGCTGCGTGTCGTATTTGTTTTTCTCATTGACAAATGGGGGACTAACATCGCAAGGTCGGCAGCTGGAACATGTCCTCTAATCTCAGACCGTCAAATCAACCCCGTGCCCTGCCCCCTGAACCGCCTGCAGGGAGAGTCCTCTTCAGAAGAATAATATGTCTCTCTGTGTGTGTGTGTGTGCGCGTGCTTTTATGCGTTTAAGAGGGTGAAGGGGGTGTGCTCTTATATTGGCACGTCTAAAATCTTAATTTGCGAAATACAAGAGAGCGAGCTGGCTTCAAAGAGAGGCTTAACTGGAGAGTCTAGAGAGAGCACTTAATATCAACCCTACAGACAAGAGGGCCCTGGACCTCCCCCCCTCCCCCTGTGTTCAATGTCATATGCACAAAAGTGTGTGTTTACAAGCATTTATCACAGAGATAGAGAGAGAGAGAGAGAGAGAGCGAGAGAGCGAGAGAGAAAACAATAGGAGGGCGTGTCAGAGAGAAAGACTGGAGCACAAAATAAGTTGCTCGTTAGCAAGCGTGCGGACGACATGGCGGCACGTGAACTTGATTTGAGTCTGAAGAGCTGGTCAGTAGAGCGAGTCAGAAGAGCTAGTCAGAAGAGCTAGTCAGAAGAGCTAGTCTGAAGAGCTAGTCAGAAGAGCTAGTCAGAAGAGCTAGTTAGAAGAGCTAGTCAGAAGAGCTAGTCTGAAGAGCTAGTCAGAAGAGCTAGTCTGAAGAGCTAGTCTGAAGAGCTAGTCAGAAGAACTACTCAGAAGAGCTAGTCAGAAGAGCTAGTCCGAAGAGCTAGTCTGAAGAGCTAGTTAGAAGAGCTAGTCTGAAGAGCTAGTCCGAAGAGCTAGTCAGAAGAGCTAGTCAGAAGAGCTAGTCATCCCCCACGACAGGAGCTCCTATGTGTTGACTGCTTATGGCCGCACTGGCTGAAGCTGCTCTGGGTTTTTGTTGTTCCAGACGCGATGACGTCCGTGTGCTTAGAGGGACGTTTACTGTGTCTGGGTGTCTGTGTTTGTCTGAAACGTGGGTGATTATGGCTGCACCTCGGCAACCCTGCGCCTGCCTGGAGAGAACGGGTGCGCTGCCACACAGACACGGAGAGGGGACAACATGATAACAGGCATAATGGATGGAGAGGACGCATACACACAGAGAGTATGTTTGCCTTTGCACGCATACATACACACACACAGGCACGCACACAGGCACGCACACACACATTTATTCGCCCACACACACAAACAAATGACGAAACGCATGAAGGCTTGGCTTGCACACAGATACGCCCGGAGGTAGTGAAAAAAAACACACACACACACACACACACACCAAAGGCCTCCTTCATCTTACCCTGCCAGCCAGGTTTGCAGACGGGCTTGACGTCGATGTGGACAGACACGCTCTGGGCCGCCGCCTTCTGACCGCAGTCCAGCGCTGTGACCTGGATCTCATACTGCTGCTGCCTGTCGTAGATCAGCTTCTCTGTGTTCCTGATGTTACCTGGGGGGGGGGGGGGGGGGGGGGGGGGGAGGGGGAGGGGGCAGAGGAGAGGCCCAGGTCACCAGGAAGCACGCTAATATTAGAGGCGTTATTCATCAAGAGTATGCTGACAAATCACCTTTGCAGCTGCACATTTACACACTGGAAGTGCTGAACTTTCAGATTATCTCTTGAATTTATCATTGGTCTCCAGATTAGTGTTAGAGTGAACTACAGGCAATCTAAAAAACTGATTAGTAGAAAGAAATGTATTATTCCAGCGCTTTGCAAGTAAAGTTACACAAAATAATGCCACTGGGTGTTCCTTATACAAATCAAATAGTAGTAAACACAGTGTGTGTGTGTGTGTGTGTATGTGTTAGAAAATAATCCCTTTAGCGTCACATAGGGCCATAATACACAATATACTGTATGACTAAATGTTTACTGTGACATCGCTAACCAAAAGGCATGAACTTACCTCCTAACTCTATTCCTGCCGGGCACAATGCAGGAATAGAGGGGAACTGTAGTCCTAATGTACGGATTAATATTTGATAAGGTAGAACTACAAGCGAATGACAACACAGCTGAATCAAACAGGGACGGAGCACTGGGGGCTAGTGAACGCTGGCCAGTAGCGGTGTGGAGAATACCAAGTGCCATT
>NC_090060.1:5139482-5188630 GCF_038355195.1 Osmerus mordax
AGGCGGGCCTGCTTTTCTCCTCTAAATCTGGCAGAGAGCGAGAGAGACATAGAGAGAGACATAGAGGGAGAGAGAGAGAGACAGCGAGAGAGAAGGGGGCCACGTTTCTCCCCTCCTCGTGTCTCCTCTTCTCCCATCGTCTCCTCCCCCCCACCCCTCAGCACCAGGTTTAACTCCAGCGTCGTGTGTGTGCGCACGTGTGTGTGTGTCAGCCACGGGAGAAGATGATTGTTTTCTATCAGTCTGCCACCCCACTGTGATGGTTGAGAGGGGGGGGGAGCTAAGAGAGAGGAGACCCTCGCTGGGAGCGAAATGACACCATCACAAGGACCTCCTAGAAAGCAATTTCGCTGAGGAGTTGCGTAAGTGTGCCAAATGGTTTTTATCAGTCTTCTTCCCGCTCTTCTTTAAGGGAGTTCATTGGGGGTATTTTTTTGTGCCGATCACTCTGAGCACACCAGGAATGAACCCAGGGCCAGATAGGAGGCGTGGAGGTCTGTTTGGGGAGATTACCTCAAAACCGTGTTCACCTGCTTTGAGATGTGGGGGTGGATTTGTACGAATATCGGGCTCAAATACGGTATCAGTTTTGCTAGTTTACGTCCAGTGGAGTACTTGTAGTCGGCATGGGAACCTGGTCGTCTAGGTAGGGATATGTAAGGGATAATGCCCGACAAGGTGTACAATATCACCTGATAATGGACGATGCGGAGGCGTGAACCTTTGCTTCCATTAACAGGTGATATTGTACACCTCGAACGGCATTATCCCGCTTATACCATGGTCACTTGCCAACTGTTGTACAGTATGTTTGACAAGAAGATTTGCTAGCTAACCAGCTATGTCACTGTCCCAAAATCAATATCAAGATTTTCACAAACATTGGAACAAGTATTGGCCATACTCGAACTAGGCTACAGTACGACGGCAGCCTGTGGAGCGAGTTGAATAGCAAATGGATGTGAGATGATCGCATCAAAGTTGATATATTCTCCAAACAGTAATTAAATGAAGTATGGCATGTCGTGTTGGCCGAAGCCTGTCTGAAGTACGGTGCTGTAGATTGACTAGCAATGTGAATAGCGAATGGGATGTGAGATGAGAGGTTACGTGACACTAACAGTAAACTCAGAAAAGTTAAAAGAAATATTGAAGTCACTCATTGTTGTAATTACATGCTTGTTCAAATTTTTCTCAATTGTAAATGGAGGCTTTGACTCCGTCCCTGTTGTTATGGTTACTTATTTCAGACACTTTGTACAGGCTCATATACTATGTAGCTAGCGCAATAACGGTGAAAAGACAGTCTTGCTGCAATACGTAATAGGTGTCCGTATATCACCTGATAATGGACACCCCTGCAGCCAATCAGAAACGAGTATTCACCCAGACCATGGTATAAAAGGAGATATTTTGTAAACAACAATGATTTTAGTCACTATTGACTTTTTACTGACTGTACACACAGACGCATGGCTCAACCCCCCAAACCAGCCCCAGTCCCACACTCACTTGTGGGACTTCTTGCCCCCAGAGCCCCCCGGCCCGGCGCCACAGTCGTGGGCCTGGATGATGAAGGTGTATTCCTTCTGGAGCTCACAGTCCACCAGACCGCGGGCCCTCAGTTGGCCCTCGCCCGACGTCCCGTTCAGCACCACCGCCTCAAACGGGGCCTCCAGCCCGTGGATCTTGAATGCACAGATCTCACCTGGGTGGGGGAGAGAGAGAGAGAGAGAGAGAGAGAGAGAGAGAGAGAGAGAGAGAGAGAGAGAGAGAGAGAGAGAGAGAGAGATGGGGGTTAGTCAGATTGGTATTCAGTCTCACTCTGTATACGGTATGCCTCAGTGTGTTTGTGTGTGTGTGACCACCTCTATTAATTTTTTTTGTACAGTACAGTATGTTCTCCAGACAGTGTACCTGTCTCTTTATATGTGCGTATGTCCATGCACGGATGTGTGAACATGCTTTCAGCATCCGAAATGAACAGCACTGATGTTTCTATGGAACTTTGCCCATGAACAAAACAATACAGTATTTTACTGAGTCGATGAGTTCATGTAAACAAATCCTGTGCCATCGGGGATTTAGGTTTTTACTTTGTTTAAGTACCTCTGGTAATTCTTATTCCCCGAGAAGGTTCTGCTTTAATTTGAGGCGGAAGGAGAGAAGAGGAAGGAGCCTAACCATAACAACCCGGAGCACAGCTTTGTAGGTCAAGGTCGCCGTCTCTTCAGAACGCCGAACAAGCTCACTCATTTCCCATCGAGCAGAGCTCTGTCTAGGCTGCGAAGGACACACCTGCCCACACTCTCCAGACGGACGTTCAAGCTAAACACTGTGTTTTGTCACTCTAGCCCACCCAAACAATCAACATTTGAGTTACTAAAGCTTGAGGGGATAACAAATTCATCTCAAAGTCATTTAGGTTTGAAAGAGAGAGGGGGTAAATGTGTAAAAAAAGAAAAAGAAACAAAAAGCCCAGTGTGGTCGAGCGAATCAAAACAAAAAGAGCATTAAGCCGTCAGACACTCATTAACAGGTCGGACAAAGCGGCCCGTTTTGGAGCTGGCGAGGCGAGTGTCTTCAGAAGTGCGTGTTCTCTAGCGCTTGGGCCCGGGGGATTGGAGGGAATCACTTAGCGCACCAGTCGCGTACTATGACCTGCAACGGCTAATTGCGCTGATATCACTTAAACCAACAGGAGGGACTAAATTGGATTCCCAAAGAGCTTTGTGTGCGCATCGCTGCTGGCCAGTTCTGATAAGAGCTACTTTATTTTCTTCGACCCTGTTCCCTTTTTCCCCCTTTCTTCCCATCCTGTCATAATCCCCCCCCACCCTTCGAAGGAGGTGTTGAAATGACAATTTGTCAGAGAGATAGAGGAAGAGAATGAGAGAGAGAGAGAGAGAGAGAGAGGGGGGGGGAGAAAGGAAGGGGGGATACAAATACAGCTACATAAGACCCAGCGACATATTTCCTTTGTATTACCTGAACAATGACTTGATCTGAGTAAAATGGGCTCCAATAATGCACAGGAGCGTCCTCCGTGGTGTGTGGACCGAAAAATAATCACGAAAATGGCGGCAAGCAAACAGCGTGTGACGGGGTGCAGGAGATAAGAGGTAACTGTCTCAATGTGAGGTTTCTCATCTCAATGCCGAGGCACCATGAAAACAGGCAAATGAAAAATCCGTCACAATTGTGGAACAAAAAAAAAAGTCAAAGTCAATACTCACAAAAGAAGTTTCCCATTAGACGGAATATGCTAAAGATATGCTAATACTGACACAATCACCTCTGTGGTCGGCTGGCTGAGATATTTTACTTGATTTAATTTTACCTCGGGGGTATGGAGAGGGGTTTCAAGGTGAGGCGGCAAACCATCCTCTTTCAAAGTTGAAAGGACACACAAACTAGCGCAAGGCTAATCCTTCTCATTGCATCTTTCAGCCTGTGAGACTCCAGCTTCCCTGGACGCCGGATGAGGTTTGAACCAGGCGTCCTCGAAGCCAGCGTGGGGAACAGATGCTGGGCGGCTGGCACTTGGCAGAGGCGTGGAGATTGCTACGCTAATTGCTGCGCTAAATTGTTAGCTAAATATGTGTCTCCGTGTCACATTAGCCTTTTATGGGGTTAGATTTATGATCGGAAAAACACTGGGGCATAGTCCATCTTCGAGGAGAGACGGGCATGTCCAAAACTAATCGACGCAAATGAATGAGTCGTTAGTTTGACGGGGAGAACAGAAGGCGAGGTGGGGGGGGGGGGGGGGGGGGGGGGGGGGGGGGGGGAGGGTCCGTGCTCGGTGTCACTGGTGTCAAGAGATGGTGAGTTCCTGGGTGCCCTGAGGACGAGCTGGCGACCCGAACCACAACATGGCGTATCTAAGACTAACAGTCATTATCAGTAGTGGCAGAGCGCGGTGCCTGGCAGAGGGGCCTGTGTTCCTGTAGCCTGGGGACCGAGGCAGAGCAACGCGGCTGACGGGAGCGTGAGTCATTATGAGAACTGACAGAGTATAGCCGATGAGAGGGACCGGATCAAGAACACACACACACACATACACACACGCACACCCTTCGCTTTAGCATTCGCACGCTCACACAGGCGCACACATACACGCTATATGCCAGGCCTTAAGTGTGAGAGATGTGGAGGTGGAGACATCAGTCAGGGCACAGGGGCGGTGATGAGAGTGGAGAGGACCGAAAGAGAGAAGCGAGGGATGGTGACGGGGGAGATGAAAGAGAGGGAGTTTGGAAGGAGGGGAAAATGGGCCCTGCCTGAGGCAAGCTCTGATCTCCCTTGTTGGAGATTGACCAAAGCGTACATATACAAACATACAGAGAACCACGGTCACCCACACATACACCAACTCATAGTCTCTCTCTCTCATACACACACACACACACACACACTAAGCCAATACCCTAACTTTAATCATTTCTGACACGACTTTCATCCACAGGGTACAGGAACACGCACGACAGACAACGAGCAGATTAGATAGTACCCAATCACAGTCAAATCCAACAGTTTCAGAACTAATTAGAACTAAGTCTGAGTGATTCCAGCGGTACAGCCGTCCAAACAAGACGCCCTAGCTCCACTGTCTCCATGTGTTTGTGTGGCCATTAAAACCATTTTTTATCCACCCTCCATTTCACACTGAACACAAACATGCACATGCACACATTAGCGAGGCCCCGTCAACACTCACACACGCACTTTTTCCTTCCAGTCGCTCTCAGCTGTACTGCAGAGATATCCCCCCAAGCCCTCCACAGACAGGTCTGAAATTGAAAAAGCTGTAATTATGCTCTTCATGAAATTAGTCCGGCGGAAAAAAGAATAAAAAAAACACACTGCACTGAAGCTGTCCATATCCGAGATAAGAATGAATATAAATCACGCCTGTGTTTTCTGAGTGAAGAGACCAGGGTGTGTGCGACTGAGTGTGTGTGCGTACGTGTGTGTATTAAAGGGGCAATTCTTAATTAAAAATACACTTCTCCAACAGTATAGGAGGGGGACATGATTTGCTTGACCTTGCGATGACCCCCCCCCCCCACCTCAAATACAACCCCCCCCCCCCCCCCCCCCCCCCCCCCCCCCCCCCCCCACTCATCTTCTCACCCTTAATTACATAAAGGCTCTCAGAGGTAATGGCATCCCACTGTCTCTCTGGCAGAGGAAAACACACAGTCACACTCCAGGATTGGCCCATGGCTCCCCCCGGGAGTGCATGGGCTTTACTCATCAGTCAAGTCTGCACTCTGCTTACACAGGTTTCAGAAAGTAAAGTTGTCTTCTGAAACGCACTCACACCCATGTGTTGCACTCACACAGTGTGTTGAAATTGCTGTGAAAACTATCAAAATGAAAAATGGTGAGAATCATCTTTAACAGTCTCCTGTAATTCATCGTTACAAAAAAGATAATGGCAGGGATTCACAATTTTCACACATTAGATTATCATGATATAAAGGCACTGTAACATAATACCTTGTAAAAAAAACTAATATCCTTGATCAAATCCAATCTTATTTGTACAGCCCTTTTTACGTTATATTCTACTGTACGTCGTTTTGGATAAAAGGCATCTGCTGAATGACTGTATGTTTCTCACATTTCTATTATCCATTTCTATCCATCTTAACTCGAACTAAAGTTCTTGATAAAAGGCCCCCTGACAGATGAAGAGCCAGTAACAGAGAGGCAGGTGCTACTAAGTGCCGGGTACATTCGGCTTATTACTTCGAAGTATTGCAGATAACGCATACTTGAAAATATATATATAACAGCAGTAGAATGAGCAAGATAAATGTTTTTGTCTTAACATGTTAGCTGCACAATGTTTACCTAAAAGTAGTACAAGTTTGTCTACATGCAGTTCAAAACAGAATTCAGCATATCGTATGCAATTTACTTATTGTCTGCCTGGCAGTAGGCTAATCATGTTATACTGTTCTACATAGCCTACTTTTTTCAGCTCTGCTTGTAAATTTTAAATGAGTGGTATACACTTTAATTCTTTAATAAAAGAAACAATGAGAAAAATGCACCAGCAACCACCATAATCTATCAATGGAGAATTGCATCCCAACTGCACACCTAGTCGACCCATCAGGCAGGATCTTTGGAGCCTAGAGTAATCAAACCACACAGGATCTGTGGAGCCCAGAGTAATCAAACCACACAGGATCTGTGGAGCCCAGAGTAATCAAACCACACAGCAGAAACTCATCATTGCCAATAACCTAGGGGTTGTGCTGGTCGACGGCAGTGAATGCGCGCCACGTTATCTGCCTCAGTAGTGCTCCGGCCTGCATTATGAAATATGCACTCTTTTCTCAACCACCTTCCGCTTCCTATGAAATTCCTTCCGTTATCTGAAATCCTGCCATGCAACATGCTGAAATTCTCTCATAAAACATTTATATGCTTTTCAACCGTTGATACAAAAGGTTTTCATAATGCTATGAGAGAGCATTTGAACTGGGTTTGAACACACTTTATTTGTTTGTGTGATGCTCGTCAATAGGCCTAACTGTCGTGAGAGTATTTCAGTTGTGTATATGAGAGTATAAGTGTTGCTTGTCCGTGTTTCAGTATGTTAAACAGAAACATCATGTTTCTTTGTAAAAGCATTTCACTTGTGTGTAAGGTTTTCAGTCTAGTCCGGGAATGAGATTTGTTTAATATGTGTATGTGAGATGAAAACGACACATTATATTATCTGAATAATGTTCCTACGGCCCCTCATACAATTCCCTTGTTTTGTTCATTTAACTTGTCGCCTACAGCCCTGCAATGTCTCCTTTGGAATATCCAAGTGGCATATTGTACTGCTCCCTTTTTCGGAAACATTTCTGAATTTCCAAAACGTTCATGCACCCAAATTTTCTATTAAATCTCAGGATGTTGAGAGCATTGATTGCATGCATATTTTCTCAGAGGGGGACTATGTACAGTAGTCAGGCATGGTGATCCAGGTCTTTAATGGATCATCGCTGTCTCATATCAGCAACCTGTCTAGAGCTTCGCTGTGGTTCGTCGCAAACAACCTGAACATTTAAGCTACGGAAACCTTGATGGTATATCGCTCGTTAAAGAAATGTGACCGATTGACTGAATGATGCAATGGTGCAGGTTTGTCTAGGTAGGTTGGTATACTGTGACCCCCCCCCCCCCCCTCCCAAACCTGTGTGTGCGTGTTCATGTTACTACCCTGATGCATCAATGAAGGATCGGAAGCTGAGTTAGGTTTAACAACAGCGGTGAGAGAGTGCACTTGTGATACGACTCCGAACAGGACGATGTGAAGTTCTCTCTGCAGTCCTATTTACTCAATGAATTCATGAGTAATAACATTTGAACAAGGGTGGCTGGCTGGCTCTAATTAGACTGATGTCTCGCGCTATTTTAAGTGCGTATATGCCATGGCAAGGCATCTTCTTGATGGTGGGAATACGGTAAACCCCTTTCCTCTGAGGTGTGGATGAGCCACATACCTGCATATACGCACAACTACACCTCTGGATTGATAGCCTTTATTCCAGTGGTTTGGAAAATGAATAACATGAAGACATCTCTGATAGGGAGGTCATTTGGGAAGAGGAGCAGCACTGCTTTAACATACCCATCTCCCTCCCAACACCTCAGACAAAGGCAGCTTCCCCAGACAGGAGAGGCAGCAAAATGGCGCCATAATCTAATCCCGGTTAAATGAGGATACGTAGCTCAGAATAAACACATGTAAATCAGATTGTATACAGAGTCCAGAGTTTTAAAAGTAGTCGTAAAGGAATAACATGTAAGTTTAAGTGACCCACGCAATTTTGTTGGCAGCCATAGCAATAACATTTCCACAAGATATGGAGTTTTCTTTTCACAAATAAAGACCATGACAATTATATGAGTTGACTATGAATAACCATCTGTTGCTATGATGTCTAAAGACATATTATGCTTAAACATAATAGCAACATCATTATGACATGTACCGTTTATGTATCAAATCTGCAGTGTTGTGCCAATTGTATTGTGAAGCCCTTTGAACCATCTCAAATAAACCTGTTCAAGGCAAGGCAAAACATTGTAATTGTCCATGTTCTATAGAACAGGACTGACCTTGGTTTCAGGACATCCATTCAGAGATGGGTGGAAAACAAACAAACAAAGAATAGAAGCAATTATTTTAAATAAAACACAAATCCATTGATCCTTCTCACCACATCTCTTCATAATGGCCTGGGGAAAGGATGTGCCCAGGCCTTGGCAAGGCCGGTTTAAGTTCAATGTGTTCAAATATCTGGATTACAGGTTATGACCCTTCTTAAGACCCTCAAGACAGTGATTATCCTACAGCCCTCATCCTCCTTAAAGTGGACTTCATGTAAGACAGTGGTTGACCTTTTGAACCTGCCTCCAGCCAGGGATATATTCTACTGCATCGTGTATGGATAGAAAGAAAAAAAAGAAAAATTCCAGTATTGCATCAGCTTCCTATTGACAAAAAAACAAACATATTGTAATTCAATGGATGTGTACAGCAAAAACATATTTCAGGAGTAAAACCCTTAAGATAAGGAGCCCCTGTGAACTTTAGAAGAAAGTGTGCTTTGGTTCTCTCCAATCCCTCCCCCAGTACAAACCGGCCAATGAGATGTGGCCATGTTTGACTTGGAAATGATTTGAGAATAACCGAGCCATCATCAAATGGTAAAGGAGCCACGCTTTTAAAATGGTGTAGCATACCTTTTTAATGCTCAAGATGACCCCCAAGGGGGTGTTTTGAGTCCTGATACAATCTTTTATTATTATCTGCTACGGTCTTCTGGGAGGAAGCCATTCCACTATCGATCATGGTATTGTCTGTGTCAGGTGTGGAGCCTCCCCAGCTGTTTACCATCATCCCTACTAAGCACCATGGGCCTTTCTCCAGCAGAACATATTAACAGCCAACAGAGCAGTCACATGTGAAGCCATCTTCAATAACACTTGGCCAAAAAGGCCTGGTGAATATTTTAGATTTCAGTTTTTAAGGCGCAAGCTAAGAAGGTATTGTGTATGATGTGGGTTAAGTAATGATTCGATGTAAAAGCTTTTTGTCCGGTAAACACAGACTGTTCCTTGGAGTCAACCACTGTTATGCTGCTAAAACTGCGCACTTGTAGTCATTGATTATCTGCTGCACTTTACAGTCTAGCACGTAGCACCAGATAAAAGCATCTGAATAAATGTAAATGTGAAAAATCTAATTGGGTATTTACAATTCAATGAAGTGAGGCATTTTGATGGGGTGAGATTTGCTCAGGAGTGCTCAGCTATGTGGCAGACATCTAACTTTGCTTCTTTTCGATGCCATGCCAGAGGGACCAAAGTGTAGCTAGAGCATTAGCAATACAGAACCTCTTGCTGTGAGAGCAGATTGCTAAACTGGGGAACCGAGTCATGTCTGCCGTGTGGAGGTTTACCTTGAGGGGGAGACGGGGAGAGGAGAGGACGGGGTGACAGGAACAGGGTGGAGGAGTGACACAGGCTAAAGATAGCTGTTGAGCAAATATTTGTTGGAAGAAAACTGCAGATGAAAAAGCTTTTTTTTTTAACTGTTGTCATCCAAACCTAATCACAGATAAGAAATATTCAAACGTATTAGGTGTGAAACAGGCTATGACAAAACAAGTCATTTATATCTGAACAGAACTTTATGACATAAGTCCACTCCATTAATTATAAAACAAAGGGATCTCCTCATCCACCAATATACTCTAATCCACTCAACCTCTGTTGAAACGCCATTATTACAACAATGTGCAGGTGGACAAAGTCTCACCGCTAAAGTATAAAACCTATTACTCCCTGTGGACAGTAATATATTCCCCTACCTCAAGACTACAATAACAAGAGCTCTGCAAAGAACAGAACTTAAGCACAAAGAACAAAAGGGTAATATGCCTCAAATGATTAATACGTGTGTGTGTGTGCAGAGGCTGGGGGCTTACATTGTGTGCATGTGCCCCCCAGTGTATTGATTGAGTGTGTATCTGTGTTGGTCACATGTCAGGAGGCTTTACAGAGTTCAGAAGTCTTATTTGGAGCAGCTCACAGCTTAGACCGGGTGATTTTCTGGCCATTGAAATGCTAAAATATGCAAGGCCTTTATGTGAGTCTGGTTCAATTGAGCTCCTGCATACACACCGTGTAATCCAAACTAAAATGCTTAGAGGCAAAATGTTCTCTGGGCTCTCATTGGTGAGAAGTTGGGTTGCAGAGGAAAAAAGTTGTGAAAAATGATTCAACTTTCTCCACTCAGGTCTTTTGGCACCACTGGGCCACCATCGCTCATTGATACTGTTCAAATTGGGCCAGGGACTGGGGAGAGGAAAGATAGGGTAGGCTGTGCCAAATGTGTGTGTGTGTGCAAAGGAAATGGAGAGAGGGGAGAGAAAATGAAAGGCAGGTGATTATGAAGGGAAAAGATGCACATCACAGCAACTGTGAAAACTCACGAATGCTCTGTGGACTGGACTTCGTGCTAGGCGTACACCTGTTTCTGCTTTGGCTTGTGTGCGCGCACGTGTGTGCGGAGGAGTGGAAAGGGAGGATGGAAACAGTGGTGAAGGCAAGGATGACTAGCCCCTCGCTGAGGTAACACCTGTCTCCTCTCCCGTGCAGGCGTACGCAGGTTTGTGTACTGTTTGTGTGTTGGTGGGTGTTTTGTGCATTACCTTGCTTTGCTCTTTCTGGTGTGTCTTCATTAACGCTTCCTAACGTGACAGCCAGAACAGACTTGACACCAAACCGAGCAAAACCACTTCAGTGCCCTCCTCTGACCTGTTCCTGTGTCAGT
This sequence comes from Osmerus mordax, assembly GCF_038355195.1. NCBI lineage: Eukaryota > Metazoa > Chordata > Actinopteri > Osmeriformes > Osmeridae > Osmerus > Osmerus mordax. Next base: position 5,150,338 of record NC_090060.1, read on the forward strand.
TTGTCCCCTTCTTCCCCTCTTCTTCTCTCCTTTTACTCAAAATCCTACTTCCTCTTCCTCTCCCCTGAAAGTCTATTCTCTACAGCCCTCCTTCACCTTTTCCTCCCATCCACGCATATATATTCCTGTTTTATCCCCCGTGTGCCCTCCTCAGCACCAGCTCCCTCCAGCTTCTTCTGACTGTTCTCTAAATCACTCCCTGACCTCGCGCTCTCTTTGCGTCTATATTTCCTCGCTCTTTCCCCCGCCGCCCCACCTCTTCTCACACCTCCTCCCTGTTCTCCTCTGCCAACGTGTCGTCCGTCTTTCCTGTTTTACGGTCTCTTATGAATTGATACTCCGTTTTTTCTCCGTCCCCCCCATCCCCCCACCCCCGTCTCTTCATACCCACCAGTTCTCCCATGATCCTTTGCAAAGAAACGGAGCAGTATCTCAGGGTGGCAGGGGACAGACAGGCACCTTCCCCAAACTCGGGCTATTTAAACACAGAGAGCCTCTCGGTGGGGACATGACTGCAATTGAAGGGTGATTAAAGACGGAAACGCAAAGAAAACGTTTTAATCTTTTAACCGGTGTGCGATTAAAACAGCTCTTCTTGTTAGATCCTGCATCACATTTTCCATCATGTCGGTTCAGATGCGAGCACTCTGCCTAAGGAGAAATTCTGGTTTTGCAGGCCAGAATAGAGTAGCCTAACTTTAGGTAAACTTCTCGTCGAAACTTTCTCAAATCATACTTTGCAGTCTATAACCATGTGCTATTACATTGGTGACAAGCTGATAGCTTGGAAAAAGAAAAGAAATCCCACCATGCTATTGTTCTTATAATTTTTCATTGACCTTCAAGCCTACAATTACTTACTGTACGTGGTATAGCAGAAGAATGAAAAGGTAAGCCCATGCTGACTCTTCAAAAAAAAAAAATTCTAACCCATGATTTAACCACCGTTGAAAAAATAAAACCCAGTGAGTCTGATCTGACCTTAACCTCGATGATAACAGTACTCTGCTGGACATTTTTCCATCAGTAGTGTCACTAATATTCCAAAGTAAACCAGCAAACTTCACGGAGCACAAAGGATATCCCCTGCCAAGACATGGACAATTCCCTGATTGGAGAAACAAAAAGGACATTCTGACACTGTATTTGGCCACCATTTTGTGCAACCGTGTTCCTGTTTCAGGAGGCTGGTGAACTTTTTCACTGATATGGTTCAGGAATTGATTTGAAGCTAAATAGCCTTGACTGTTCTAAATTATAATCTTTGGCATGTTGTTAGTGCAGTAGGCTATCAGAGGTCAGAAAAACATTTCTGGCTGAGATGATCAAAACAAAGGTTTGAAAACAAGAAAATGCTGCACATTTGCCAAACAAAAGGTAAACTTTTGTTTGAAAAAAACAAAAGCCTGAAAATATGCCAGATGCTTCGCTAACAAGCTATGTTACATGCCCTAGCATTGTTTCTATTACTGCTGTCACTACCAAGGCAACAGAGGCTCATTAGGACCTAATGAAGGTGTGAGGTAGGGTATTAATGCAAATGTATTTTCTCGACTAGTTTTTTTTCTCCCCCTGCACATTTAGACATTTACAGTCATTTAGCAGACGCTGTTATCCAAAGCGACTTACAGTAAGTACAGGGACATTCCCCCCGAAGCAAGTAGGGTGAAGTGCCTTGCCCAAGGACACAACGTCAGTTGGCATGACCGGGAATCGAACTGGCAACCTTCGGATTACTAGTCCGATTCCCTGACCGCTCAGCCACCTGACTCCCCCTGCAACCACATCAGAGGTCAAAGATATCTAATAATACCTTGGCTGCGTGAAATGGTAGCCTATTACACCATGCTAAGAGTTAGCATACAAATTATCAGTTTAAAAAAGGGTTTGTAAAGTTGGTGATACCTAGCATAACATTTTCATACAAGGTCTCACAAATGGTTTTAGCGTGATAATTTAATAATAGCAATTCATATAAATGATAATAAATTTCATCAGTAAAGACAAGCTGTATTTCTGAGACGTTGATTTCCACAGTCTCTTTGCTTCTGACCTCGTACATTTGCAACTTCAACGTCTCCTCCACGCTCTGAGCTTGCTGTCCATTCCCCATTTCAAACACTCCGATCGCCGACACAATCCTGCCAGCTAGTTAATTAGCTTTAGCGTTTTTACAACCCTTACATTACCTTTACTGCAGCTCCTTACATGCCACATTAAGTACAGAATAGATGCTGTCAGCTCGTCTGGAAGCAGCCATACTTAAACCACAGCCACCGGCTCCAGAAGGCTCCAGCTCAATGGGCCTGAAGACCGTCGGACAGAGACTAAAGTGAACAACCAAAGGTCACCCGAGTGCTTATGCTGGCTATTTTGTTCTACAGTGTACAGACCTGTAGGACACAAAGGATGACACCGTTCGGGAGCTTCCTCCTCAAGACACAGCCAGGGGTGTCGAAGTGGACGGGAACGTGGGTCTGACGACCCAGGGCCCCAATGGGGGGAGGGCACTCGATAAGCCTGGAATCAAAATTAGCTGAATGAAAAACAATGGGGGGGAAGTGCAATTGCAATCTAATCGTCGGGCTCAAAACTATTAGCGGTGCCCCTGAACACAGCACTGGACTGCACCAACTCAGACATACAATGGTGGGCAGGCGACTACAGCGACTATTTTCTCATACTACAGGTAAATCAAATGTTTTTAAATATGTAAGCGCAGTTTGCATAGCTAGGCTAGTTTTAATTCACTGCTCAGCATAGACTTTGCACATTTGCACTTATTATAACCACCTTGCAACTGCCTACCCTCACTGTTTCATTAAATTGGTCAGTGAGTATTGTGTATAATATATTTTATTATTATGATCTTATCTTTTATCTTTTATTGTTATTATTGTCCGCTACTATCTATTTGATTATTAAAAACTACAATGTTGTAGGTAGCTCAGCGAGACAAAGCTTTTCATTGTACTAGTATACTTGTGTATCCATATGACAATTAACTTGAATTGAATTGAAACTTCAAGGCCGTAGGTAATGATACAGATCATCGCTTTAGACCGCATCACCGTTTGAATGCATTCTGTTTTCACTTCAATGAAGCAGCTGTCTGCAGCAAATGGAAAGCAGTTGGCTGACTCTTGCATGATGTTCTGACAAACAGATCAATACATGAAAAAACTCCCCCAACGTGTTGTGCATGTAAACTGTTTTCAACGAGTGAAGATATATATATAATTGTTTTCCAGCAGCACCTTAAAATTCCAGATTTCAATGGATGCCAGCAGCACACTCTGAAAGATAAGGTATTGTAACACTGATGAAAATCACTCCAGGAACGGCGGGCCAGCAGAAATGTCAGTTGCAGAAATGTCATATTCTTCTGAAGCTACGGAGGAGCAACGCATTTTAGATTCAGACGTATTGCCCTCAGCAACCACTTCAAAGGCTGCCCACTCAAAAACAACTCCCTGAGGTCTATGCACTGTGTGTGCGCGTGTGTGCGATTGTACAGTAGGTTGAAATACAGTACACACGTGTGTGTGTGTGTGTGTGTGTGTGTGTGCTTGTGAATCTATCCCCTAAAGACTGCTGCAGACCAGATTGGTACAGCATGGGATTTTTTGCAATCTGGACGTCCGGTGTCACGGAGATGACACCGGCACAAAGACATGGTCGTCTGGTAAATGTCAGCGTGTCACCGAGGAGTGACACCAGTGATCTGAGCGGGCTCGGGGGGGCTGTCCTGTCAGCCAGGCAGGAAGACGCGACAAGGACAAGCTCTGTATAAACAGGCCTAATCCTCTGCCTCACTGAAAGAGCTGTATCACAGCGAAGGGAGGCAAGGGGGAAAAAGGGGCTTGGCGGATGTAAAATAAAACGGGAGTTTCAGAGAGAATCAGTGATATATTTGTAGCGCTTGTCAGAGGAGGTTGCATTTCAGTCGCACAGCTTTTAACCTGTGTGCTGAGTGGGCATGTTGAAGAATGTGTGTGTTGACTGAAATAGGCAAAGATAAACATGGATGTGAATGCAGGAAGGCATTGTAGCACAGTGGGGAGCACACAAACATACGTGGTTGCCTGTCCATCAATAATGCAAAACCATTTTGAGTCTAGTTTTATGCCCCTGTTAAAGAACCCAGGGTTGGACAGATGCTAAAGATACACACACCCATGAACACACACCCATGAACACACACCCATGAACACACACACACACACCTGTACAAATTGAGTATATAAAAGAATAGAATGGAAACTTGATGCTTGACCAAGAGAAATACATATGTAGACGCTGATCCAATTGAGTTTACATTGATGCCTGTGTAAAGTGTGTGCATGTGCGAACAGATGTATGTGTATGCCAATGTGTCAAGAAATGGGAGGTTTCTAGGGGACACTACATTTAAAGACATCTGCCCACAAAATGTTGGCAACACTTTACATGGCTACATTAACTACCATGTAACTACTACATGGCAATACATATAGTAACAACATTGTAGCTACATACTGTAGGAATTGCTATTTAGGTAAAAGTTATTACGTATTAGCGGCATATGTTATTACAAAAGTGTATGAAGGCACAGTATGGGGGAACGGTGTAGGAGTGTAAGTGGATGTTGTAAGGGCCCCCCCTTGTGGGGGTGGGGGGTGGGGGGTGGGGTGGCGGGTTCTGAAGGTTGTTACCAAAACAAGATCAGTGTTTACATGCACTTGCCCCTGGAAGCCTGTACCGCTTGTACAACTACAGCAAACAAGTGTAACTATAAAGCAGTTCCTACTGAACTACAAGCTTGCTACTACAGCTACATGCTAGTTGATGCAACTTTAATGTGAAGTATCGCCACAAAGTGTTTCGTCTGATTATTATAAGTCCCTCTCCTCGATGACGACACAAACACAAACAGACACGCCATACTCCAGACGTCATTTGCAGCAACTGCCCGGCAAATTCACGAGGGGGAACTTCTGTAACCGGATTACGGTTACAGAATTGATCCTTGATTGAGGCTTTGAGTGTTTCGGAAGATGGCGAAGGGTCATTCGCTCCGCAGCGTGGCCTTTCTACCTCCCTCGGAGGAGGAAATAAAGGTCCACAGGTGGTGAGATGGGAGGGAACAATGATCCTGTCCACTCGGTGGGGAAGTGGAGGAGGTCTGGGTTTACCATGAATAGAAAGAGCGAAGGAGGGCGAGTAGAAGATGGAGGGCTAATTATAGATTGAGGATGACGTCGCCTTTTATGGCCGAGGAGAATTAATTAAAGGGTGGTGTGAACCAAGGATGGGTGGAGGGGGAGACAGATGGCGGAGTTACGACTGTTCGGCATCTACTTCAAATCAATGTTGAGAAACAGAGAGAAGGGAGAATTGGGGCTGAGCAAGTGAGCACGAGAGTCTGTGGGAGAGGGAGAGACAGACTAGTACAAAAAAGGATAGAGAGAAGGGGACATAAAGAGAGGGAGTGTGAGACGAAAGAAAGAAAGGGAGAAAGAAAAGGGAGAAAGAGAGGGAGAAAGAGAGATATATGTGCCTGTATATCTGACCCTTTGTACTATCTCCCAGGGCTGTGTTTATTGCATTGTTGAGGGATCTGGATGACTGCAACAGGCCTGACATTCTCTAACTTCATTTGATTTCATTGGATTTTCCATGATTTGATCTCCACTGCCCTGCAGGGAGTCACTATATCTCAAAGTGGGAAACTCACATGCAAATACGATTTAGGGAAAAGTTCTCATTCAACATTCTCTGTACTTCTCAACCTGTATAGGTTGACACAGTATAAAACTAAGTGGGATAGAACACACTAGAATAAAACTACATTGAATTTTTCACATGTTTGTGGTGTCAGATACACGTATGTGATAAACATTAAGTAAAAAGAAAGAAAATACGAACACACATGAGAATGTGTCACTCTTTTTGTGATGGACTGGTTACTCTGTGTGTTCTATGCTTTATGCATATTTGCTTGTTTAATTTGTTTGCTTCCTTCTGCATGTTTGTTTTGTTGTTGCATATTTTTATATTTATTAATTATAATTATTATAAAATTATAATATATTTATACATCATTGTAAAAAAAAAGAGTTACTGGTAAAATAAAATACAAAACCTTGCATCTGCATCATATGATGCCATATTATTACACATATGCCACCATAATTAATAAAGGATAGGCAGCTTATGTCCAATGTGCATCCACTGGGATCCACAGCAGATCAAATGAGATCCATACAGTGCCAGATCCAATGAGATTCACACTAGTTTCCCCTGCTACCCATGTAAGCAATATGCCTCTGATTAAGAGTCACAAGTTAGACTCCATTGTTCTGAGCGCAGGCAGCAGAAGCAATTAGTTCATCAATATAAAATGAAGTACCAGTCAATTATTGTGTGATTAAAATCATGGCTTCATTTGTAAAGAAATTCATTCATTTGACGCATTCAGGATGGGTGCTTGAGAGTGCAAATGGAGAGACTCAGGCAAATGCCTCTCTGAAGATAGAGAGGAGGGTGGAGAGAATGAGAAAGAGAAAAGAGAAAGAGAAGAGAGAGAGGGGGAGAGAGAGAGACAGAGAGGGAGAGAGAGAGAGAGAGAGAGAGGAGAGAGATAAAGAAGGAGGGGACAGGAAGAGAGATGAAAATATCTAGAAAACTCTTTACCCACAGTCAAACAGACTAAATGAATGAGTAGAGCAAGTCCGTCCAATGCACTGGGAAAGACATTGGAAAAGTCAGACAAGGTATAAAACATTGATTTATCATCAGTTCCAAAGCCCAAAGTTGGTTCAGAGGAAAAGCTTTTTGTCATAGCTAAATTTCACACACACACACACACACACACACACACACACACACAAACACACGCACACACACACACACACACACAGACACACTTAATACAAGGAGATACACAGACATGTCAAATATACTACCACTGATGTCATCCCACCACTCACCCTTACCCTCTCTCTACCTCTCCATCTCTCTCTCTCTCTCTCTCTCTCTCTCTCTCTCTCTCTCCTCTCTCTCTTGGGAGGGTAAATAAATGAACTGTTGTGGTTACAGTTCCATTTCCAGTTTGATAACAACTCCAGCCTGTAAGCCTTCTGTGAATATGAAATTCAATACAAAACAACATCAGACAAGACTGCGCATAGTGTTTTTTAAATTAAAATAATAACGGTGGAATTGTGTCACACATTACACCCTACTGTGGAGTTTATAAAACATCTCAAATATATTCATATTTTCATTATTATATATCTCTCATGAACTCACATTGCATATACCAGATTGCATGTTTGCTAGTTTTGGAGTGAACTCTCTCTTTATTTATTTTTATTAACCACAGCTTATAACTTGTAACTTGGATCGCAATGGCATCCAAGGGCTAGGCTACTTGTTGATAAAACACCAGTGCATCAGCCAGTTCATTGGTGATAACATTCATGACATGTCCCACCAATGTATAATAAAACCGACCCCTCTGGACTAACCTTTAGTTTTATTCAACATGATTGAATTAGTGTTTAAAGAATAATTATTCTCGTTCCGTAAGAGCATGCCCCACAGTAATATATGGTGTTTGAAGTACAGTAGAACTACATACTAAACAGTACATGCTTGTCCAGAGGCAGCTGTAATAAATATGCCAAAGAAGTACACAAAAAAACAACTGGATCATATTTCTGTTGCTAGTATATTGTTATTCATGTTATTTGAAGACATGCATAACAATATACTAGCAACTCAAGGTACAGCTACAGTCACTCCAACATTAAGGACATGTTGTTCTCTGGTACACAGTTAAACATGACAGACAAAATGACAGACAAAAGGGATTCACTTAGTGCACACACACACACACACACACTGCACATACACAAACACTCACACACGCATGCACTCACACATGCCCAAACCGCTAACTTGAAAAAGTACCTCAAACACGAATAAAATCAGAAAAAAAGGTGCAGATTATTTTCTGTCAAAAGGGAAAGGAGTTTGAAGTGCCCCTTCAAAGTATAGGGCTTTAGGGGGAGATTGACGTACCGAGTAGAGAGACTTAGAAAATGGTTGCCGTGAGCGATGGCAGTTTTTCTGGATGTTGCCACATGGTGACCAGTGCCCACAGAAGCACAAAGCATTTTACTGTTGTGAGGCTCTGAAAGGAGACATGGGATGTGCCCAGAGGGACAGTGGGCGGCCCAACTCCAAAAGGCCATTAGCACACACACTGGGCGTGCAATTGAGGTGGTGCTCGCAGACACACAAACACACACACACACCTCATCAAAAAGAGCCGTGAACATTTGGTATCGATCCAAAAAGATCTCAACCTCACAGACTTTCCCTCACGGTAACTCCACTTTCTCCCATGCTCTGTGTCCCTCTCCATCTCCTCAGCTGTCGGGCTGGATTCTCCCGGCGACACGTTGGTGTCATCTCTCGGTCTCTTTCTCTCTGTCATCGTGGAGGGCGAATGGAAACGCGTCCTGACATCCAGAGAAGCTGGATGAAGTGTTATTCTAACAGCAGCACACACTGGCCCATCCCCCCCGATGCTAATAAAACAAACACCATCTCTCCTATCATCTCTCTCATGTCTGCAAACACAGGGAAACAAACCTAGAGACGACTCAATGCTTCAGTCACAAACTGAAATCCACTAAAACCAATTTCAACATATTAAAGTGCCAACAAAAAAAAGAAACTGAATGTGCTTGGCTAAATAAACTAAATTAGGTTTGTTGTTCCGGGGGCGGAAGGGGCAACAGCTGACATATAATCAAAGCTGTGTTTCTAATCTCAAAATGGCAGTTTGTTTTTATATTCAAAAATATGCTTTTCATCCCTTAAATTACAAAACTCTGTATACTGTTATTTAATCAATCTCCCTCCTTCTGTCTCTCTTTTTTCCCCTTCTTTTACACACTCATGCGCTCCCCGCCTGTATCGCTACACAGTGAGTGATTTTTCCAATCTTCATTAAAATGTGGACGTTAATAACACACATTTATAAACAATCAACTGGAGGCTGAAGAGCTCCCATTAGGGCATTGCTGAGTAGCAGTGTGACACACTAGCAGTTTGCATAGGATGATATGAGCGAGTCTGTCCCTCTGTAATAATCCCTCACTTTAATAATAACATACCATCCTTAATAAATCCCCTGTGTTTACAAACACAGCCCAGAGTATTCACAGCTCTCAGTCAACACAGGGGGAATCACAAAATGTGGGAATTTGTGCGTGTGCGTCATTAAATGGTACACACATACACACACCCAATCACACACGAGCACACTCCCAGTCCCATACAGTACACGTGCATACTCACACCCATGATCACTCTCTGATGATAGGCCAGTGCTGCTTCAGCTAAGCAGCCTGTCGTTGAGACACAGAGCCTCAAACATCGCAAAAAGGGCCTGATGGCTACAACACTGGCTATCTATCACCGCGGTGTAATGACCAGCCTGTGGACAGGCCCCAATACAAACACTCTGCACAGCCATCATTTAGTGAGCCATATCGATTAACCCTCTGTAATTAACACATGCTCCTACCGGGAATATATCAGTGCTGATGTATCACTTTAAAGGCCAGAGGTGGGATGAGTTGGTAGTGCACATGGGAAAAATGTATTAGGTAAGGGGGACATGACTGTGTGTGTGTGTGTGAGTGAAAAAGAGAGAGAGAGCGAGCAAGAGAGACAGACAGAGAGAAATAGAGAGAGAGACAGAGACAGAGAGAATCCGAGAGAGAGAATGAGTGTGTGTGCATGTTGCTTCATTAGAGCAGCGGTACTGATGGTTCTAAGGACAGATCAACTAGAAGGGTCCAGGTCAACATTAAGAAAGTGCTCCGTCGCGATGAACTCACACAACCATAACGCTCCACTGAAGTAACATAAGCCGGCAGTTACAAAGAGAAACAGGATTGTTGTTCAACAGTATAGGTGAATAGTAATTCATTTATTAATTAAAGAACCTCCCAGTTCGTCTTGTTCGCGCAACAAAACAACCAACCACATAAGTTATTTTTTTAAAGAACGGCAATGGATTAATTTCAAGATAAACATCAAACACCACACTGTTCTAAGTGAATTTTTAAATACCTGCAACCAACACCTTAGACATAAATAAATGTGAGAAATTGACACCAAAGTGCACGTTCCCCGAGTGGCGGAACACAGATGCTGCTCAGTGAAGAGTACTGAGGTGTCTCATCCTCCTCTCCTTTCTTTACCCCCCTCCCTCCCACACACACACAAACACACACACACACACACACACACACACACACACACACACACACACACACACACACACACACACACACACACACACACACACACACCCTTCACAACCTGACAGCCAAACAGCTAAATCTAGACGATTTCATTACTCCAAACTTTATGCTATCACGCTCACTCTTACTGGAATCTAATTATCTGCTTAATTTAATCAGCCAGGCTTTCATTAGCCAATTCATATATTTGAAGTCGCAGGTTTTTACCTCTGCTGTCTGCTTGTCTGTAATAAATGTTCAGTCTGGGAAAAATAAAGAGAAAAGAGAGGTCTTTTTGTTTTGTAGTTAAGGGTCAAGCATGAAATGGAGGTTATAACTCCAACAATGGAGCTAGCACTGTGATTCAGCACTGTGGATTTAATAACACGCACACGTAACATAGATATATATATATCTATAGATATATATATATATAATTCTGGCAGAAAGGAGGTGTAGCTACTGTAGCTCATCAACCCATGTGTGGCCACTAAAGCACCACCCTATCACCTGCAAACTGATTGGCTGATTGGGTTTCAAAGCAACCAGGCAGTGTTAGTTTTGGCATTAACTATTGTTTAACCATATTCCAATACCGATAATAATACATCGTAGCAACATGGGAATTGCTGTGTCCTTAAACGGTGTGATGTGTTGGCGGTCACAAAAGTCTACAAACATGGCCCAGCATGGGGGAGGGGTGCAAGGGACAAGTGGATGTTGTACAGAGGTAGTAAGGTAGAGAGGTGGAGAGGAAGAGAGGTGGAGAGGTAGAGAGGTGGATGTTGTACAGAGGTGGAGAGGTGGATGTTGTACAGAGGTGGAGAGGTAAAGAGGTGGATGGATGGACAGGTATATACTGTAGATTGAGAGGTGAAAGGGGAAAGGTTGAAGCGATGTATGGGTGGCGATATGAAGTGTTGGAGAGATGGATGGATGAACCATGAGATGAAGGAAGCGTTGGAGCAGTCTGAGAAGGGCAGCAGGGGCTGGTGCAGTGAGAGATGCCCGGAGGCTGCAACCTAGATGAACTGCAGGTGAACCTGAGGGGGGAGGTAGACGGGCCCGATGAGAAGTCTCCCTCATAATACTCCTAAAGCCATTAGCCAAATGCAAGAAGGTAGAGCATATGGAAAGCTGGGTCTATCTGGACTGTATGTGTGACCACGAATGCAGTTGGCAGAGAACGGACAAATTAATCTTTCATTATGTTGAACTCCCAATTTGATTCTAGAGGTTGCCTGGCTCTTTGCTTCCATTCACCTTTCTTATTTTGATGTTTTTAGAGAGAATATAAAACAGTTGCAAAAGTGCATAAATCTACTGACCAAAATGTCTACTAAAAGAAGCGCTGTGACTGTCAGATGGTCAACATACTGCCATGTCAAATGAAGTCTTTCTTCATAATAAAGTTAAGGCTGGCTCAAGACGTCCCAAGGCTCATTTGTTAGGTGTTGTTTTTCCTCTGAGCTCTCTCCAGACGTATTGAGCTGTTGGATCTTTCTGGCTGTGGACTGGGCCCCCGCATACAGTACCATCCTTTACGCTCTGATTGATCACATTACAGTTAATTAAATATCGGCAAATCGCTCCCGTCCCAAGGTTGGACCATTACGGTTTACACGCCGGGCACATTTATCACATCCCACATCTCCTTTGTCACAGCGACTCATCGCCGCGTTGAGCGTGTCAAACGGCGGATGATGAACGCTCAGACCAATCATTTTTCTCCTCTTTTTGGGGAGGGGGGGGGGCTCATGTTTTAGTCTTTCACTCTCACCCCCCCCCCCCACACACACACACACGCACGCACACACACACCACCCCCACATCACTTTCTCTTTGTGCTTTATGCCCTGGCTTTTGGATTTGAATGAAATATGACAGCCTCAATGAAAGACTGCGTCGCTGAGGCTCTCTTCACTGTTCTCCACTGAGCGTGTAACTGTCAGGATCTCAAAAGGGATCAGGCGAGAGGAAGATGACAGGGATGAACCCAGAGCACCGCAAAGAAAACACCCAAGTGAGGACAAATAAAACACAATCGCTGCTTGGAAAAGCCATTGTGTCCCACTAATATACTCCCGTCTGCAAGGCGACACCCTAATCCTGACATCCAGATTGCTTATGACAAAAAAGATGGGATGCACTTTCTCTCAATAATGCACAAACCTAACACCCCTCTTGTTCAGCGCTGAGTTCCTGACTCTCTTTAGTCTCTGGGGCCTTTACAAAAGGACACTGGAGGAGACTAGCAGAGCGTAGATGGGTGGACACTAGTTGTAGTCCACCAGGGAGGACTTGCCCAGTCATTCAGAGCTGAATGCTTTCGCAATTTCCTCTGGTGAGCTGCAAAACACTTTTTTTTTGGACGACTGTTTTTTTTTTTATTGGGAAGAGAAGAGGAGGTGTCCAGGGGATGTTAAACCTACAACTGTGATTAAATGCACAAGATAAAACACACCGACACTTGATGATTACTTAGCAAGGGGTGACGGCTCCAGTAAATTATTCTGCTTAAAGCAGCCCGAGATGGGGGGTGGGGGCGGAGTCTCTGGAGACAGGACCACCTTTTATCATCAGGCTTTTGATGGGCCAGCCATCAGGATGAGGACCCTTTTGAGTGAGTGCGTTCACTCTCCTCGTGTTAGTGCTTGTCGCTTTGGCACTCTTTCAGACAGCCGACAATAACACAAGAGGACCCCTGTGTCACTGCCAAGTGCGGGGTGAGGCTTTTACGATGGAACACTCTCAGCTAGAGTGTTCCAGTGTATCCCTGAGTGACATCACACCGAGGACCTGTCTTTTCCTACATTAATGGGACTTGTAGTTTTATGGCTGTGCCACAGCGACATAAAAGGGTCAGACTAATAATTCGGTTGGTGTCTGTGTCTCAATTAACCCGGGTATCACTTCAATGACTGTAATGACATTAACCTTTGAGGACAGCCACACCCTGTCTAGCTACCGTCTGTAAACACACACACACCTTTTAGTTTAGCTGCGGTGGTCACACTGTAAAATCATGGACAAACATGCAGTACATGAAACATTTTTATGCAAGGATTTGCTCACATGATTTGATGAACATCAAAATGGGAGCATGATCATTCAAAGGATCAAGAATCACATCTCTGATGAATTCTTTATACAAAATGGCATATGGCTGCAACTTACAGTGCGGTTGTATAATCTTGCCTTGCACTATAATTCTTTTGAGGTGCTGTCAAAGTTGGCGTACGCCTCATGCTCACAGCTCATGTGTAATTAATGAGAATGAGAATCACGCAGCGCTCAGTGAGCTCGCGTCATCGCAGTGCGCACGTGCCGCTTTCCATCAACCGAAGACGTCACGTCAGACAGACATCCCCAACTACAGACACCGTCAGCGGTGTCACACCTTGATCCAGGAAGTAACGCCCCATCGTCCCCATGCTCTCTGCTCCCACATGCAGTGCGAGCATCCCCGCACACGATGCTCTTTTGAACGAGGACTGGCGTTCCACGGGTGAAGTTGAGGCGCGGCGGCAGAAAAGCACTCGGGGTGCCATCGGTGGACGGAGGAGAGGTGGGCGTGGGAGGGTCAGAGCAGGAGCCATGGGGGTGATGGGGGTGATGAAGGGGGGTCAGAGCAGGAGCCCATGGGGGTGATGGGGGTGATGAAGGGGGGTCAGAGCAGGAGCCATGGGGGTGATGGGGGTGATGAAGGGGGGTCAGAGCAGGAGCCATGGGGGTGATGGGGGTGATGAAGGGGGGTCAGAGCAGGAGCCATGGGGGTGATGGGGGTGATGAAGGGGGGTCAGAGCAGGAGCCATGGGGGTGATGGGGGTGATGAAGGGGGGTCAGAGCAGGAGCCATGGGGGTGATGGGGGTGATGAAGGGGGGTCAGAGCAGGAGCCATGGGGGTGATGGGGGTGATGAAGGGGGGTCAGAGCAGGAGCCATGGGGGTGATGGGGGTGATGAAGGGGGGTCAGAGCAGGAGCCATGGGGGTGATGGGGGTGATGAAGGGGGGTCAGAGCAGGAGCCATGGGGGTGATGGGGGTGATGAAGGGGGGTCAGAGCAGGAGCCATGGGGGTGATGGGGGTGATGAAGGGGGGTCAGAGCAGGGCCAGGGCCAGAAAGGGGCGGAGGAGGGGCTTCAATGTGAATGGAGACATTGTGGCTGGTTCGACACGGCCCTCATCTCGCCGCCAGAGCCTCCAGACACTGCAGGAATGCCCCGAGTCCCTTCTGCTGACACACACCTTCACACTCCACGAGCCCTGGGCATGGACATGGGAGCGCGAGAGAGAGGGAGACAGAGAGAGGTGTAAGGAGGGGGTAAGAGACGGAGGCTTATGCAGGAAGAGAGGCGTCGGTCCAACGATTTAAAGGCGGGAAAAAGGGAGAGATATGGAGGGAGGAAAAACAAGGGGGGAGCGAGGAGAAGGGATAAGGAGGGAGGGAGGGTGAAAAGGGGGGATAGGGATTTCCAGCAGTGAGGATCTCTTTTCTTCTTGGTTTTTAGTCCCCAGATCAACTATCTCTCTCAGAGTTGTACGTCTATTTTACGCTCCAACGGGTGACAATAATTTAGGCCCCCAGATATGCAAATGTCCTTAATTGGACTGTCACAAGCACCCAGGCATCGTCAACCTCTCAAAGTGACAGAGAGGGGGCATGGAGCAGATTGGATTTTGGCGGGCAATCGTGTACACTCAATTTCAGTAATTCTGCGAGCTCTTCTCCGTGGACCATTCCAACATCCTTTTACAAGATACAGCTAAATTGCAAACAACTCCGAAACTCAAAGAAAGCATCCCTAAATTCAATCACACGCCGCACGCACCTCCCTTCTCATCCCATCCTTCCACATCTAAACACTCCTCCTTTGCATCTGATCCTTCCGTCTGTCACAATTAAACATCTTGCTGTTTTGAAGACAACAAGTTGAAACCAGTGTGTGTCCCTCCCCCCCCGGCCTCCGGCGCCTCCACCCAGATCCAGCCCTGCCCTGTTCTCCCTCCGTCAGCCCTCGCCCTGCCCGCCGGCCAGACGGAGCAGACGTGCTCCTCTCCTGCCGCTCAGATCAGATGTTCTTGTTTTGAGGGGATTGGGCGGACATGGTCTGCCCTGGGGGTCAGGGACATGTTTAATCCCTGTGTCAGTGACATTCCAGGAAATTGGACCGGCGCCTTTCTGAGAAGCGGGGATCTCTTCTTGGCATTTTGTGCATTGAGAGGGTTTGTAGGTACAATGTGTGATGTGTGTGTGTCACTTGGATGTTTGTTAAATTAGGGAACTCACGGTTCGCTTGAAACGGACATTCTATACCTTCAATTTAGCATCTGACACAATATTTATTCATTCGTTCTTTCATGGACTTTTATCTCTTCATAGCACATATCACACTCAAACTTACCTAAATCATTAAGCTCGATATGTTTATTGCACCCAAAATCATACCTTAATCATTCCATTTAAATAAGATAAATTGGAGCTATTCCAAGATGTGCTTCCTCTTTGATTTCTGCTATTATTGATTCTGCTGTACTTGCTCGACTGAATGTCTCAATGACCATCAATGCATCCTGATATGTTGTAAACTATGAACTTCTAGGATTTGATGAAGACAGTGTTTCCTTGACAACCCAGGGGCTTACTTACAGGCTGTGTGTTCATGTCACAGCGCAATTACAAATGCATGTTCATCCTACGGTCATGTAAGACAGGGACATGCAAATATACACACGTATGATCTAGTCTTCATTAGAAGCGAATGAACAACACACAGGACAAGTCATGTTTTCTGCCACAGCGCTTGAAGGTGTCACCGACATCACTGTGGTAGACCGGTGCCATCCATCATCCCTCATCTCTCATCCTTTAACTAACCCCCCCCACCTCCTCCTCATCTGTCTGTTCATTGAGCTTAGGAATCACGTGCTGGGGAACATGCTGACATTACATTAGCCCGTAATAGCATGAACATTTGGAGAGAGAAAAAAAAGCTATGGGCAGCGATAGATAGATGAGAAAATGAGTCTAAATAGCCTTCTGATAGGGATCCTGAAAGTGTTCCCTTGAGGACGCCACAGCAAAGATCCTTGTATACATCTCCATTTTATTTGAGTTTATACAGAAAATGAAGACTGGCTGGGGGTGGGGGTAATAATCTGACAGTACTGACATGTGTTATAATGACAGGCACTGTCAACTATTCAGTACTCGGTTCAGCACAGAGATGTTGACAGAACAAAATTCCTCAAGAGCTGCAAGGTTAAAGCACTCTGGATTATGACTGTCTGTACAGAGGTCTGTGTGTGTTCTTGTGACTCCAGTATGTTTTCATCAATGCTAGACACTGCACAGTGAGACACTGCAGTCTCGCAACTGCAGTGTCTCATAATAAAGGACTTGTGTAACAGTTTTGTGCTAGACAGAGCTGATAACTGCTTTAGAATGTTTGCCGAAGACAAACTAATGCGGCCCAAGGGCAAGGAGAATGAAGATTATACAATAAACAACTTGGAACTGACTTCAATGTAAGTATGTATCTGTGTGTGTGCGCGCATCTTAACTGTTTCCTGGGATCCCATTACTGTAATTGATACCCTTATGCAAGCTAGTATTCCTCATGACAAATGTAAAGTGCTTGTCAGGTGTGGTTCTGTGTGGTCTTTACAGTGTTCAGAATGCATGCCGAGCACACATCTAAAGCTCCCTGTGTCCTGCTAAGCGTGGTCGAGATGAGCAGTCTGCATGTCTGAGTCACCACATTAGTTATTGGAAAGACAATGAGAGAAAGAACCAGAGAGCGAGAGAGGCAGAGAAAGAGGGGCAGAGAGAGAGGGAGAGCTAGAGCGAAAGAGAGAGAGATTGAGGGAGAGGGAGAGCAAGAGAGAAAGAGAGAGATAAAAGGAGAGAGAGAGAGAGAGAGAGAGAGAGAGAGAGAGAGAGAGAGAGAGAGAGAGAGAGAGAGAGAGAGAGAGAGAGAGAGGTGGTGAGAGTGAGATTGAGGAATACAGAGAAAATCTGAAGATATGTGGAAGAGAGAAAGAGAGGTGGAGAGGGATAAGAAATGGAAGGAATACAAAGACAGACAGCAAGGCGTCAAAAAGTTTCTGTCACGCCGACACACACCATCACAGCACATGGAGCAGAGTCCGGTGGAAACGGCTTCAGATGACGGGGAGGAAGTAAGGGGGGAGGAAAAGGGAGACAGAACGCTGACAGGAGGTAAAAGGGGATTAAATCCGGGCGGGAGTTGTAGGATATCAAAGAGGGGAGCGTATGGGCTGAGGCACTGCTGAGGCGAGGAGGAGTGGAGGAAGTAGTTTGAAGCTTGATCCACCTTCTGAGCTACTCTGAGATCAGTGATTATGTCATTTGGGTGGAGATGGGGGGGGGGGGGGGAGAGGTGGAGGTGGGGGGGGGGGGGGCAGGGATGGAGCAAAAAGTGCTTAATCATCATGAGCCAGAGCATAAGCATGTTACATGTTGTTCTTTGCACAGGCTATGCTTACTACAGTAGTGTGTGTTTGTGTGTGTGTGTGTGTAGGAAAAACTGGTCTGAAAGGTCTAGTTACATATAAAGTAAAAACATTGAGAGATATTTGATATACGTATTTTAAACAAACTAACACAAAAACAAACACACACTCACACACCAAGTTGCCCATGCTCCCCTGATTCTAGTCTCAACAGTGGTCCTCATTATAGCAACAAATTACATATGAATCTATACTACTTCTATGCATCATTCATAAGGGACCACATTAGATAGCATTAGCAGGACACTCGCACCATGTTGTACAAAACACCATTTCCACAGCCTTAAAAATAGAAATAGAAAAACCTCTTTCCCCATCAGAGCGCTCATTAGTGCTTGAAACTAACTCCTACATGACTCACTCTGATACTACTGAGCATTAGTCAGACCAGCCCTTCCATCTTCCAGGTTGGATTCCCATGTATTTTATGTGGTTTCACAAGAGTACTTAGCTGCAAAGGTCATACTGTCCAGGATCAGCCACAGAGATGGTACAAAACACATTTGAAAAAGTAATTCGAATTGTAGTTGAATAACATTGAATTGTGATTAAAATTACAATTACACCCCCTACCATCAAAATGATACACTTGATACAAAACATTCAATCTAACTTCCACTTCAGCATTGAGAACGCTCACAGGCGTTGCAAGGTCAGTCCGTACAGCATGCAAAACAGTCTTTCAGAATAAACAATAATACCATCGCTGTGATTTTCCAGATTTTGCATCTTCCTCCATTTAAAAAACCTGTATCCTCCAGTATGTCGCGCCTTGCTTCAGAGCGTTTCTCTAAGTTGTCAGGCACCCTCAACCCTAACCCTTCCAGTTCTTAGGTTCACTAACTCATCAGGAGACAGAAACATAAGAGGATGGAAAAAAATCTCATTACAAAGACGATTTAGCTCGTCTGCGTGGTTCAGTGAGGAAGCAGATTGCATTTCAGTACTTCATTAATAAAATAGTCTGCATACAATGGCAGAATGATGGCTCTATTGCCTCTCAGCTTGGGAGAGTGTGTGGTACTTTTTAGCACCAGCAAAAAAAAACATCACCTCATTAAAGTGCTACTGTAAGCTGCACTTTGCAATAAATACATTTGGCAGTGTAGACATTTTGATGGAAATTGTCTCCCTTTGACCTGAATGTGACCGTGTTGCTGTCAGAACTATAAAACCAGAGTGTGGTCAGTTGCTAAACCAGCTGAGTGAATCCAGTCAAACCTGGTCCATATCCACAAGTAACCTTCAAAAAGACCATGGAATACAAGCAATTATCGACAAGAGTTGAAGAATCTATTTCTCTGACTTGAGCGAGTGATTTAACAAAAGTTGAGAATGGGAGAGGTGGGACGTGAGTGAAGGAGAAGTGGTCTTGACTGGGTAACAGAGGTAACAGGCCTAACTGGCCAGGTTACAGTTCGCTCCTCCCCAAAGAATGGCAGAAAACGAGAGGTGGTTTATTCACAGAATGAGAGAAAGAGAGTAAAAACCTGGAAAGGCCAGAGAGAAAGGAGAGAGGTACATTACAACCTCTAAAAAGACTTCTCTCACCGTGGTCAAATTCAATAATGTTACTTTTTAATGGCTTAAAGCAACAGCTTTGAACTCTCGTCTTCTGAAGAACCAGATAGACCGGCACCTGGTCAGAAAAACTTGTCTTATTACCCACCCTCTAGTCTTACCAATTGCTACCTCTAAAGTCAACACTCTATTTTGGGACTTTTCAACATCTTGATTCTTCATTTTCAATCATGCTAAGCCTGGAGTCATTTGGGGTAAAGAGCACCTTTGAGAGTACTTAAATTGACAGAAGACAAGTTAATTTTGGAGACCTGGGTGGGTGAAAACACCAGAACATCTACTCTCAGGTGTTTGCATAGAAGTCCTCCCAAAGACATATCTGAAGCTCCACACAAAGTCCTCTTCCTTATCCATCTCTAAATAATCAAGTTACGCAAAAGATCGGTTCAAAAGAATCGCACAATATCATAAACTACCATTTGGGGTTTAAACCTTTTTCCCTCAGAATTTAACAATTA
This sequence comes from Osmerus mordax, assembly GCF_038355195.1. NCBI lineage: Eukaryota > Metazoa > Chordata > Actinopteri > Osmeriformes > Osmeridae > Osmerus > Osmerus mordax. The sequence goes on from NC_090060.1 coordinate 5,170,219, forward strand.
ACGGTGTAGATCATGCATAATCATGAGTTACATTTCAATTTGTATTCTTATTTTTTATTAATTTTGATTAATTTTATCACTTGTATTATTGATTTTATGTAAAGAACATTGAGCTGCAATGTTTGTATGAAATGTGCTATATAATTACAGTATTCTTCTTCTTATTATAATCATTATCACACAAACAAAAGACGATGAATCCCTAACAGATTAATCAACGCGTCAACGTATGGTATGCTGATATCCTCCCACAGAGCTGCGTCAAGAAGGAGTTGCTAACCCCTGCTAGCCACTAACTGCTAATGAGAAGCTGTTTGTCATTAGCCCTTCTTAGCATCAGCTCTGTTTTCCAATCACACAAACAGCGAGAGGCTAATTAATCACAACATATTAGCTAGACTTTGTTTACTCATATTCATTCAGCGCTCTTTGTTGTGACACTGAATGAATAGGGATCTTTGCTAAAACTATAAAATTCAGAATTCCATGGCTGCTTATGGACGTGTTTTTTTTCTTCCCCAGAATTAATTTAGAAAAAAATATGAATACTGTAAACCTTGAAACATAAATTAGATGGTAAGTTTTACATATGGTACAAACCACAAGATGAAGAAACAAATAGTACAAAACTAAAGACTTATACTGTAAATAATTTCACGTAAATAAGTGAAATCAGTGAATCAGATAAATGATATAAACAATAAGCAGTTCACACTGGCATAGTGACAAAACTTGACACACACACACAAACACACCCACAGTGTGCAGTTAATCAAAAACAGTCCAGATTATTACGGTATTTTACAATTGCTATGACCATTTTTTCAATACTTTTAACAAGTTTCCTAAACTCTTGACACAGTTAGCACAACATCCGTCTGTGTAGGCTATACAAATAACAAATGTCTTGTTGTTTTGACACAAAATGCATAGAGTAAACACAAATTTAAAATGCTTGAAATCTTTTACACACAAGCTCAACCAAGACCAAAACAATCGATTTTTACTGCCCAATTTACCAATGCTTTCACACTGTATGTCAGAACAGATAACATCATGTTCAAAACCCAACTTATTGGCTAAAGTCAAAGTCAACAGCTGTTCATATTGTGAATTGCAACACAAATATATCCCCTGTATTTTATTCCATTGCTACTAGAAACAGCTAGTTAAAGTTATGCAAACAAATCACAGCTGATTCCCAACTAGGAAACATTCAGGTGTTGAGGTTATTTCAATTGCGTGACCATATGGTATATAAAGAGAACCTTTTTGGGCTGATCTTGTGTGGAAAAAGAACAATATTGAGCAACACGAAGAAAGTAAGAATAATGCCTGCACGAGGGAGAGGAAGACAAGTACCAGGACAAGGGAGAGGAGTGGGACAAGGGCGAGGAGTTAGAATGTGTGGTGGCGCACAAAGAAGGGTAGCCAGGGTAACTGATGAAATACTGTAAATGGCAGCTATATTGCATATTTCTGTTATCTTGCAGTAATGTCCTGTTGCAAATAAAGCCTTTACTGCAGCAATTCTCTGTCTTCTGTCTACATTTTATAAAGCTACTCTGAGATGGGTCATTCATTTTTTGTACTGAATTTCTGCAGCAAAAGAAACAAAATGCATGCATTTACAAAACTTTAGATTTTTTTTTTTGAGAGGCTTCAAAAGAAACTGCATTGCAAAACACAATCTATGATCCATATACTGTGAAACCTGACACAAATAAAATAATGCAGTTTCTGTAATTCCATGTTTTTATGACATTGTGCTATGATTGACTAAATGTTCCTGTTGAAAGAGAACGTGTGTTACTGTTTTGGTAGACATGGTGTCATGTTTAGTGTATTTTTGTGTTTGAGTTTAGTTTACAATGTGTGATTTTGAGCATGAAATTAACAGTTTTGCCAATTGTGTGTGGTAGGTGTGTTGGTGCATTAAGAGTGTGTGTGTGTGCAGGTCTTGTCTTGCTGTGTGTGTGTGTGCAGGTCTTGTCTTGCTGTGTGTGTGTGTGCAGGTCTTGTCTTGCTGTGTGTGTGTGTGTGCAGGTCTTGTCTTGCTGTGTGTGTGTGTGTGTGCAGGTCTTGTCTTGCTGTGTGTGTGTGTGCAGGTCTTGTCTTGCTGTGTTTGTGTGTGCAGGTCAACTACATATTACACATGGATGTGATATATTGCATGTTATTATAAAATGAGAAAAGAAACATTGTGTGCCTGTGTGTATGTGTGTGTGGCTATTACAGAACCTCATTAGCAACCAATAAGAGCCGAACCTGTGTCAAGTTATGTAACCCTATGTACCACTTACCGACTGACCCTAATTCTGGACCACTTTAAAAAGAGAACTGTATAAACTAGCTCTCTCCAAAAACACCTGGCGGGCAGAATACAATAATAAGCACTTCAGCTGTTTTAAAGGGATTGCCTTATCCACTGGTACTGTTTTAAAGTTCACATTGCCACTTGAAACGTCTATTTGAATTTCATAGCTGTATTGGGCTGATCTGTAAATTATATAGTAGGTCTTGCAACACAGTGAATGTGTCACAACATTTGAGCATTTTCAACCAGGTTTTTTTGCTGTTTTTTGGGGTGGACATTCATTGGTCATTTGTCTTTGAGAGTGTGCACCATTGACACACCAGTGACAGCTCAGTCGTTCTGACAAACTGTCACCATCTTTTTAGTCGGTGTGTTACAGCTTTCAGTTGAAGCAAAGCACATCAGCTCTGGTGAGGGATGTCATTCTGACAGTCTGGAGATTGACAGTCAGGTGCAGTGACAGAATCACTGTTGACTGGATACAGTTCAGTGGTCAAGTCACACACAAGCACACACTTAGTACATAAAGAAACACACACACACAGATGATTTGTAACGCTTTAAACATACGCAAAACCTGCAATGGTGTTAGCTACTCAGCAAATTGCTACGTCTCTCGTGATCAATGATTTTTTAGTCTATTGGATTTACAGTGAGATAGCCTCAAACACTAAGTACCCAATCAACAACTGTTCCCAGCGAAGCAAAAGCATGTGAATCATTATAATGACTTCTGGTGCATTCTCTGTGTGTGGGAGGCTTAGTAATGAGAGCAAATAATAGGTTAGAAATATGGCTCTGAGTGTATATACTGTAAGTGTGTGTGTGTGTACGCGCATGTGTGTGTGATTGTGAACGTGCGTGTGAAAACGTGACGTGTTTGCGTGTTCAATCCTGGTCCTCAGAGTCCATTAAAGTCCTGCATGTTTTACATGTTTCCCTGCTCCAGCACACCTGATTCTTATGAATGGTCATTACCAGGCTTCCACAGAGCTTGATAACAACCCATTCATTTGACCAGGACTGAACACCCCTGATGTTAAGTATTGGCAGTGTGTGTTATGGCAGCATGCAACTCTCCAGCAGTATGTCCATCGGTAGGTCAGCACCTCGGTACAGAGCGTGTGTACGTCAGCACGTGTGTGCGTGTGTGTGCGTGACGGATGTCCGTCAGACCTACCTTGGGAGAGATGCAGAGACTGCCGGTGTGATTAATGAGGCGTGAGCCGTCACCGTGCAAGGCCTTCTCACTCAGCTCACAGGGCGGGGGGGGGGGGGGGGGCGGTCTCACTTTAGCTAATTACTGACTAACTGTCACTGTCACGCCCCAGCTGTGCCTTCCAGAGTCGTCCACAACCATACCAAAGACAGAGACGGGATGGGAGAGAGAGAGAGAGAGAGAGAGAGAGAGAGAGAGAGAGTGAGAAAGAGAGAGAGAGAAAGAATGAGAGAGAGAGAGGAAGTGAGATAGAAAAAGATAAAACAAGATAAAAGAGAGACAGAAAGAGGAGCGTCTGGTAGACAGAGGGCAATTACTGAGGTAAATAAGTCAGAGATAGAAAGGGGAGGGGGGGGGGGGGTAGAGATGTGTGGGTGTTGTCTCGTGTGTATAAAACATGTATGTTTTCGTAACAAGGTCAGCAATTCTCCATCACATCTATAGGTCCTACCAATGACTCGAAAAGATACCACATTCAACCCCTGAGTCAGTGTGTGTGTGTGTGTGATTGGGTGTCAGTCTCTCCAGAGCCCGAGGACAAACACCAGTCAGCCTGCATTCTTTCAGCCACCTCATCAGCACTCCACCTCCCCCTCTCTCCCTTCCCTCTCTCCCCCCTCCCTCTCTCTTCACTGTAGGGTGGCCATTACAGTCTCTACCCTCAGGCCACGCCACAGTCTCCACACACACACACACACACACACACACACACAGATGCAGCCATCTAACTGGTGGGACTACATCAGAGCGAGGCCAGGCCAGACAGGGTGGGCTCCAACCCCAGACCCTGCTGGGAGCCTGGCGGGAGGCACCAGAGCTGAGCTGTCAGGTCTGGAGGGGCTAGCCAACAGCCTCCAGCAAGCACCTTCCCACTAGGTCTGGCAACCCACAGGATTTGGCAACCCACCGGGGTAGCTGGGATGGTCAACTGGCTGGATTCAGTTTGACTTTAAGACACTGACTGAAATGTAAGTGGGTTTTAACCAGTAGAAATTATAAGTACAGAGAAATCATAAAGAATAAGACAAATCTAGGAGTTTGTGTTTGTTCTGTAAATTCCCCTTCCAAATTGCTTATATAATTTCCTTTTTCCTATGTGTTGCCAGATGCCAAGTTCACCCATTACAATTAACTTTGATATTTCATGCCCAATTCCGCCTAGTTGGTATGTTCCTCTCCCAACCGCCTGACAGAGGACTGGACCATACCTGCGTAGGGGACGGGGGCGTCCTTGTCCAGGGCCACCAGGGGGGGGTCCAGCAGCACAACGTCAGTGTTCTCTGTGATCACACCGTGGTAGGACGTCTCGATCCACGGCTTGTGTTTGTTCACTGGAGGACAGAGGGAGAGAGGGGAGGAGAGAGGGGAGTAGAGAGGGAGAGAGGGGAGGAGAGAGGGAGAGAGGGGAGGAGAGAGGGAAACATCAGTTTGACACTTTAATCTACACATGATGACAGTTCAAATCAAATGTTTGAAATGAAATTAAAACTTTTATTGGTTCACTCTCTCCTCAATACCTCTATTCAACTGCCTTCATCGTGCTTTAACTTGCACAGCCTAAAAAATCCTCACTCTGTGGTCAAGACTTCCAGCCATAGCTACAGACACAGTACAGCTACAGCAAACACACACACACACACTTCCCTTCTCTTGGCAGAGCTCCCCCCGTTTTCCTTTTTCACAGGGAGACCTACTCATTGTGCTAATCTATTCTCTCCCTCCCCTCTTTCTCTTTGTCCTTTCCCTCCCAAACGCTCCCTGCAGGTCTCAGAGCACTCAGCCAGGCTTGATCAATGACCACCGCCGAGTTGCCAGCAGAGAACCCCTCCCTGAGCCAAAACAAAGTTCAGGAGCGGCGGGAACGATTAGCGGGGCATAATTGAGAGGACCCCCTCGGGCCTGCGTGCCGAGGTACGACAGCGCGCTTGCTGCGCTAGCATCTCTCAATCAAAGGCAAAACAGCCATTTTCTGCTCAACTCCTTTTCATTGAATCAGTCCTCGCGCTGACTCGGCGATGGCGAGAAAATGCCCAGATGACCTCCAGCGCTTGGCGGGAGAGTGCTGAGGACAACAAAGCAGAGGGCATGTTGTGCGGTTTGCAAAGCGTAAAAGCTGCAAAATCAAGCGTTTCCTTTTAGTTTATGTCAATTTTAATGGTCACAATTATGCTTCCTTTCACAAAAGGAAGTGTGTGTACATAAAAAATATTTTGTAGCCTGTAGGCCTAGTCCCTCTTGATTAAAAAGCAGTTACTTTGGCAGACTTCTTTTGATTCCAATTAAATTACTGAAAAACACAAAAGTATTGTTCAATGCAAAGCATTGGTGTCTGTAAGAATCATGCTCACTACTGTTTCAAAAAATCTATTACACGGCAAGTAAACTGTAATTGCAGAAGCTTTTTACAGCCTGTTATGATCCAAAGCCTTGTGGTGCAATAACCGATGCCACCTCTGAAATCCTTCAGGGGCCAAAGAGAAGCCTGAACAGCAGTCCATCCAAAAATAATAATAATACTAGAGAGGGTACAATTTCTGGGGAAATTGTAGTGTGTGGTTGCTTGCGTCGGTTGCAGGTGGGTCCATCCCATTAAGTTTTTCCCTTCTAATGATATTTTCAAGCATTTAGCCTAGCTAGGCTACTCATATTGCATAATTCATTAAGAACCCCCTTTGAAACAAGCTATTGTAACAAAATTGTCACCGGAAGTATTTCAGATGGAATTGCGATTCAAACAGTACCATCTGTTAACTGAAAATATGCCCCCAAAAACTTCAATAAGCTTGACGTTTATTTAGGGGAAATGGCAAATTCAAATAAGTTCGCTATGAACAAGCTAGCTGCTAAGCTAGCTGCTATTGCTAGCCAAACGTCAGTGAGGGGATTGTTTGAAAGCGGCAGAAATTAGAATGTTTCTTTTGACATAAAGTTTAGGCTGTGGCATTAAAGACAGCGACGCACCACACAAGCTTGAGTTTAAATACATTATTTAATGTGACATTACTTACTGTACATGCAAGTCTTGATTTGCTTAAATGTACATGTGCTGCTAGTTCACCACGGCAGCATACTCGCTGTGCAACAGCAGCAAATCTATGCACCTTGTATCCATGCGTCGTTGCTAACGTGTGCTGACGTTGTGAAAAGGCACTTTTTGCTACAGAAACTTAATTTCCATCTCAACCGTGCAACGGAACGTAAATAAAAATACAAGCAACTCAATCTCTACCAAGACTAAACTTTTGACATCGACGTTGTCTATGTAGTCCAATTATTGACGGATCCTTAGGGGGGCAAAAATAATAATAATAATAAGAAGAAGAAGATATATGTGAGAGAACAATGGTTGAACAATGGTTGTGCTCGCCGAAGGCGTGAGCACACCCAATTATGAAAAGCTCTTTTCGGCAACAATAGCAAGAGGCAAAACTACAACTAACCATTTGTGGCTATACTCCAATGTGAGCAACTAGTACCATTTCATGAATTAGCACAATTTAATTTGTAGTTTGAAAGGTTGCTGTTTCTCAGTGGTTAGGGCTTAAGGTTTGGGGTTTGTTTGCACCTCAATGTTCAGTTTTCTGAACCCACTGCAGCTACGACAACCCGTTGACCTCCAAATCCTAACCAGAAAAGCTTCCATGGTTTAGCATAGCATAGCATGTCAGGCACAGGTTGAAGTACTTGTGTACAGATTCACTCTTCTGTCTTTGAGGTACACCGTGAGTGTGTCCCACTTAGTTCACTGTTGCGGACATTTAATAATTGCCATTTTGCTGAATGGTTTTGGGAAACCCTAAAGTGATTAGTCATGAAGCAGGTTTAATCTACTATATTATAAATTGGTTTTGGAAAGAATCAAGACCAGATTGAGTTTCCGACTAGCTCAGTTTAGAAACCTTCTGTATCCTGCATGGCCCAGAAGGATTGTGGGATAGCCATCAGTTCACTTTCTCAGTTCATTACCTACTTCCATTTTCAATTAACTCAACAGACACACAACACCTCTTAATACACTGACAATCCCCATTCTCATTTTCGAAGCTGATATCCTCTCTGCATTGACCTGCTCAATACCAGTACAACAGGAGACGGAGGGAATCTTCTCATCAGTCATCACCATCCAGCCCCAACGCCGCCGCTGGCCTGGGTTAATGACATCACCAGCTCTCACCGATCTCCAAGTGTGGGCTGTAATGGTTTCTCCCCAGGACTGATGAGGTCATTAGTGCATCGACACCCCCATCCTGTAATCGCAGCGCACACAGTCTACAACATCCGCTCCCCCCCCTCCCCCAACCCCACGCCACCTCGACTATGTCATCACGCCCCCATCCTCTGATTGAGAGGTTTACCCTGATAAGGAGTACCGTGTTGACCCGCTCCTAATGGAATGCGACCTAGACTGTTTGTTGACAGCCTGAGACTTCCCTGAGGCATGAGCCTGACGAGACCAGAAGACAGATGGATATCCTGCTGTCTTCTGGCAAAATAATGCAGGCTACCTGGAAACCGGGGGAAAGGAGGAATGAACGCACCTCCCTCCCCCCACTCCCCAGGGGAGCCATTTCAGCCGCTTAGCACGATCGAATCCACGCCCGCTAACGCGGTAATGCCCCAGCACTAAGTGATTAACCACGCACTAAAACATGGCGGCTTGAATCAAAACTAAACACAGTTAATCTATTGATCAATAGTATAGAAAGAGAGACACCCTCTCAACCACGGCTGCAAAACAATACTTCGCAAAGGCGGGAAAATGACGACATGTGGCCAGGCGGTGTGTGCCTCTCCGCTAGTTCTTTATTCAGTGAAACAAAAGACAATGAGGGGAAAAAGAAGGATTCGTAATTTTCAACAAATTGGACCTCTGCGATGCTTGGTCTTTTTCTTCAAGCCTTCTGGCTCTTTGTCCAGAGGGTTAGGCCTACACAATGTGTAGTGACGAACAATAAATCCTGACAGGAGAGAGCCCCGCACACGCAAACTGTCCTAGGACCTCAATTTTGAAAACAAACATCTTCAATGGGTACTTAAAAGGTACGCTTAAATAGCAGGCGATAGCCCCATGTTTCCAAATGGGAAAAGGTGGACGCTTGCCACAGCAAAGCTCGAGTCTACAAAACTTGTAAAAGACACAATTAGCCTAGAAAGAGAAGCTGTTACATCTAGAGCACATTGCTCAAATCTATTGCACACATTTGTTCCCTTTTTCTTTCTTCCATCTTGTTTGATTTAAGCAGGCTTATTATGTTTGCCTTTTTAGAGCTGAGCAAGGATTCAAATACCGTGACCTTTCTGGAATGGCACTCCAGTTGATAGAAACAGTGAGAATCCGTGTTGGAAGGTTCCAGACAGGGCTCTCCACTGAGACACAGGATGAGATGACGCTGCTCAAAAGAGAGCAACATGGAGAGAAAAAAAAGGAGAAAAGAGCATAGCACAGTTTGACGCAAACATCGCTAACCCTTTTCAAGGTGGAGCCAAACTAAAACCTCATATTACTTTTACTTAGCTACATATGAAAGGTTTTTCATAAATTTTCCAAGGAAATAAAAAATACAGTACAAAGAACTTTATGGTTTTATTAGCAAAATACCCATGACGAGACAGACCAGTGATGTATTGCTCTACAGGATATTCAACAGTAACAGTGGACCTTTCCAATGCCCCAGCAATCACTGTGCTATGACACGCAAGTGTATTGAAACGAAAATGAATTCACACATAGCCATAAATTCATAGCACATTCTAATGATAATAGCTTTCTCATGTAATTTCACCTTATCATTAACGAGGGCAGTTTAAGGGCAGTGAATCATTTTCTTTATTAAAATCCATTACATTCTTTCAGTGAAAAGGCGACAGATTTCCCAGGCCCCCAGGGTAATGTGATCATGGCGCTGTGACAGTTGAGAGGTGAGCCACAGCACACGAACACCTGACCTTTACAGTCGGCTGTTTGTCGCCATGACAATCTTCCTCCGCCATTTCACTGCCAATTAAACCCGGAGTCGTGGATTTGACTCGACATATCACTCCCGCCATTGCCGTGATGCTCGTCGTGGCTGATTAATCTCCGACTGGGGCGACTACGTTACCGGTGCATGGCAACGGCTTAGCGGTTGGGTGAAAGGGAGGGGGTAGGGCCAAAGAGAAACAGTTATAATTAAAAATAAATCTGTACGAAATTAAACTGTGATAGATAAGGTCAACACGAGAGGCCATGATGAATACCTCAGCATAATGAAAAGTAAACGCAGAAGGAGACAATTAGCCATTACAGCCACCAACAGCCAATTACAGTTTAGGCTTAGAAACCCCCAGGAATAACCATCAACGGCTTTAGAGTGAATTCTTAAGATACCGTGCCTTTCTTCTCACCAGAAGGACCACCACATGAAAACAGCATCCTACAACACACCTTGTTATCTCTCTTTCCATCTCTCCCCTATACCTCCCCTTGCCCCCTTCCTTTCTTTCACCTCCCTCCCTCCCTCTCCACCAAGCCCGTTGTATCCTTGCAAATTTCTCAGTCTCCTTTGAACCTTGGAGATCTTTTGCCAACTTTAATCTCTTCTGTGTTCTTGCCTCTCAGCCTCCAGTAGTAACATGACATCAAACATGGCGCTGACATCATCCCTGCTCGCCTCCAAACTCTCTTCAAACCCTCTGCCACCCTCTCTTCCTCCTTGTCACTTACAAATAAAGAGGCGGTAGGGAAGGCTAAATTGAGATAAAACGATACACGCACCCCCCCCCCACACACACACACACCTCCTCCAGAAGAACTTTGACAGAGGTGTTTTTGCAGTTTTATGGAGAACACAAAAAAGTAGAGGGAAGCAAGCTCATTACTCAAACAGCACGCGTAAGCCAAGGTGACTGTGCGTCTCTCGGAGCACGGACGTCAAATGGAGGCCAGCGCCCACCTGTCCCTCTCATAGCCCCGTCTGCCCTCGGCTTCCGGAAGGAACACTCGGAGGGCATCCTGGAGCAGTGAGCGACTGAGGAGCAGGCTACGTGACTGGCCCTTCTCAACAAGAACACTCGCGATTGGTGGAAGTGTCTTCTCCTGGGCTATCATTCATTCGCTGGATCGCATACATTTTTTCCAGAGTTTTCAACTTGTTTAATGGATGCTTAAGGGGAAAAAATTGGTAAATAAAAAATGACTGAGTGTGTGCGGCTGTTTAGAACTTTGTAGCCTCCATGATGACATCATGAGATCTCAGTATGTGGATCTTGGGGTTTGTTTTAAGAGAACAGCAAAGAAAATGTGAAGACCGCAATTCAAACATCTGATGTTTTCTGTATGTGAACCACAGGTCAGGTTGTTCTTTGTGGTCTAGGTGAATGTGTCTGCTGTTTGTAGCCTTAGGCAGGTTATGTGTGCGTGTGCATGTATATATGTTTCAACAGTGCCAGAGTTAACGGCTGCCGTCTGTGATTCACTTAGGGGCTATTGGAGGCGGCTCAGAACCCCAGCTGTGCTAAGCTGGTCAGCTTTGCAAGACTGCTCAATATTTCATGATAAACTAATCAGGAGGTTACCTAGAGGCTAGCGACAGGCACCTTGGTGGCCCGGCTTACTTTCATCCACCAACGACCACAGCACACGTACACTCACACACACACCCTGAAAGGTCAAGAAAAACACACACACATAAGCACGCGCAGTATTCTGCTCCATGAAAACCCATCAGTCCGCCCACTCAATTTCATTTCTCTCTCTTTAAACTACTTATTCTTTTTCTTTTATCTCCTCTTTGATTTGGCCTGCTTTGTCGAAATTATATATAAAATGGTAAAGGTCAGGTTTTTTCTCATGTAATTATTTCAAGCTAGGTTGAAATACAAAAGATGGATGCCACCAAGTTGGAGTAAGGTCAGGTAAAAAGAGAGACTGAAAGATGAAGGGAGAAAAAGGGAAGGAAAAACAACCCAGAGAGATGGAGGAGAGAAAGAGGAGAGACATAGAGATAGCGACAGGAAGAGAGAGAGAGAGAGAGAGAGAGAGAGAGGGAGATGGAGAGTCATTAACCTGAAGAGATGGGTAAAGCCTGACTGCACAGAGAGCCTCTCCACCACTCTTAGCCCCTGGGGGGAACAGAGAGAAGGGGGGAGGTAGAGAGAAAGAGAGATGTATCCATTAAGTTGGGGCCACAAAGCCAGCCACACAGACACTACTCTCTCTCTTTCTTTCTCTCTCTGTCTCTCTCTTTCTCTCTCACTCACTCTCTATCTCTTCTCTCTCTCTCTCTCTCTCTCTCTCTCTCTCTCTCTCTCTCTCTCTCTCTCTCTCTCTCTCTCTCTCTCTCTCTCTCTCTCTCTCTCTCTCTCTCTCTCTCTGATGGGCCCAGCCGAAGCTAAAAGCATCCATGCCATCCGCAAAAGTGGATATTTTCCCTGAAAGCACACCAACAGCCCTATTTTTTAAATCAAATCAGATCAGCTGGAACAAAATACTGACATTATCATGTATTATTAACCTAGGCGTTTGCTATGATGTTGCATTCACAGGATAATCAAGCTGCTTATGTGTTGGTTCTCAATAGCACATGCTAGCATGCCCCATGCCCATCACTGTTTCACAAAAAGGAGAGACAGAGATAGGAAAACCGAGCGTGTGAGAGAGAGAGAGAGAGAGAGAGAGAGAGAGAGAGAGAGAGAGACGAGCGAGAGAGACGAGCGAGAGAGAGAAAGAAAGAAAGAGAAAAGTAAGATAAAGAGGGAGAGAAATAAAACTTCTGGTGTTTTTGATCCTAGAAGAATATTAATGCTAGTTGGGGGTTGCCTGCGGTCGGCGGTGAAACGGGATGAAAAATATAAAATAACACAGTGGGTAAATATACTGCTTCAAAGTGTAATCCTGTTACAGTGAACTCAGCTTTTGAAGTGAAGGCCACCGTCTTTGTAGAGAGGTGTGTCGTGCACAGTAATCTGGTTAACAGTGTGGAGTGTGTGCCTGTATGTGTGTTTGTGCGTGTGTGTCTGTGTGTGTGTGTGTGTTGGCAACAATAAAAACCACACGCACACAATAAGAAAGTCAGACCACAGGAAGCATTTGTCCTCCCTTCTTATACCTTCCGTTCTCTGCTTTTCTGTTGTTGCTTCCACATCCTTTCCTTCTCTCTTTTCTGTTTCTCTAAGGTCTACCCCGAAAAGCAATCTGTTTGTCGACAACGTATTTCCACACCTGTCAAGCACAGTCTAGCCCACAGTTGACAACCGGTGTGATTAAATATGGAGAGGCACGGTGCCACAATCTCACACCAAACCTGTTAGCTTCGCTGTGACAGTCGGCATTTCGGACGCACGCAGACACGAGCAGAAGACGCGCACGCCAACGCACACGCAAACCCCCCCAACGCACACACATGCACTTCAAAGTTCACAATCACTTAGTGTGTCTGTACGCAGTGAAGAGTGTGAAGTTGCCTCCATTCCAGATGGCCTCTCGGATTCTTCGATCGTTCTAAAAATCGAAGTGGAGCGAAACGCACATGGTGGGACAGGAGAGGGGGAGAGAGGGAGGAGAGGAGGAGGACAGGCATGGCCCCCACAAGACCCTCTAGATCCACTAGGAATACCAGGGTGGAGTGTGTGGTCTGTGTGCATATGACAGTGCTGTTCTTATACTGTATGACACAGTTCACTACGGACCAGGCATAACACGTAAATAAAACTCGGCATCAAACACATGCCATCCGACAGCACTACACGCACACTGTTCACATCCAGTCAGATGAGGGTTATTTGACAGGACATTACTCATGGGACTTGGACTGCTCAGAGACTGTCGAGAAGAGCCGGATCAAGGATTCCTATGTGCCTTACTTGTACGTGTTACAACACGTCAATAAACTTGGAACCCAAACACATAGCACGGCATGGCTTGGTCCAGGGTAGAGGGTCGAGCAAGTCTTGGCACAATGTCACAGCCTGAGGGTCAGTGAATCAACCATGTGTCACTGTTGAAACGTTTCTGTATGTCAACAGAAAAAGAAACAGTTATTTTGTCATACAATTCATGTTATATATCCTGATATGTCTGATATCTGAGAGAGAGAGAGAGAGAGAGAGAGAGAGAGAGGGAGACAGAGAGAGAAAGGGAGAGAGAGACAGAGAGAGAAATAGACAAAGAAAAAACAGAAACAGTGGGAGAGTGAGTGCTTCTTTTTGAATAATGTGGCTGAATAGTGTCTTTGTGTTTGTGCTCGTCCGTGACAGCTCCTCCTCCCTCATCCTGGACACAGACCAGCTGAATGTCGTCTGCCAATAGAGGTGGGAAAAGGTGGATTACTTTCAGAGTCCTCACTCTTAGTTTCTGCTTTAATCACTTGACGAAAACTGTCAGACGTGTGTGGAGCTGCTGCTGTGCTCCTTTGTTGGGGTATTTAGTTAGCAAATTGCCGTGTGATTGTGTGTGTTATTTGATGTGCGTCTGGGAAGTCAACCCACATAGTACCTTTGAATATCAACATGGATGAAAGGAGAAAAGTCAACTCTTTTTCAGTGTTCTCTGTGTAACAAAACAGATCTTCTCCTGTCAATGCATTGAACGTCACTAAAACAGCCACTCCACATGTGCAACCTTGTTATCCTTCCCCTGTCGACTCGCATCCACCCTTCAGAAGTGTGAAAAGTGTTCCCGCTTGGGAAAACAGGCCTAGTCATTAAAAGAACGCCCGTTCCCTGTAGCTTTGGAGGGTGATGTTGGGCGTGATGGTGAAGGTGGCCTGGTCTTGGTAAAGATGCTTTGAAGTCTCGGTAAAGATACTTTTCGAAGACTGCTGAAGTAGCCGTGATGGACGTTTCAAGTTCACCACGCGCTCAAAACGTGCCACACACACAGACACACGTGCGCACGCACACAGATACACGCGCGCACACACACAGACACACACAAGCAGGCATACACAGAAACAGCAGACACTCCCTTTTTATTTCAAAGACAGCATCGGCCCGCACCGATGTAAATACAGAAAAAAAAAAAAAAACATAATAACGTAAGATTGCTTTACCCCCTACTAACCTGACTGTGTCTGTTTACAACAAATGGGTATGTTTCACCATGGGGTATATAAACACACATAAACACACAAACACAATCATACACAGTTAGACTGACATCCAGGTAGAGTCTGACGGATTGTCAGACACACACGCACACAAACACACACACACCTGCAGTCAGAGCGACCGAGACAGCCTCACACACGTCCAAGTGGTGTATTCATATGAAGCACTGCTAATCTCTAGACAGCTGCCTGGATTTATCCCTAGCCCTCAATGCTCAGACTTGGCCTCTTTACCCCCCTCCCCCCCCCCCCCCCCCACCACCACCACCACCACCACCACCACCCAATCCTTGTCCAGACCCCCTGCTGGGTCCACCGCTAGAGCTGGATTACAGCACCATGTCAAGCACTGGCTCGGCCAAATCACGCACACGCGCACACGCAAGGACTGCCGCAAAACTTGAAATCAGCGTCTGAATGCGGAAGCTGTCGCGCCCCAGCAGGGGGTCAACATGGAGGGGCAGGGAGGAGGGGGCGGGGGGGGGGGGGGGGGCAGGGAGGAGGGGGGAGGCAGAGATGGAGAGGCTGAACACTCATTAAAATGTCCCTCTCCACGACACTGTGCATCTGGTGTCCATCGTCACGGCCTCTGAGGATGTCTGGCCGAACATTAGACTAGTCACCGGAACAGCGGGCAAAGACTAACACACACACACTAAAACATACACACAAACACTCACACAACCCAAGCACAAAACACACCGATGTGCACAAACACATAAACAAAACCTAAATTGTATCTAATAAGTAACCCTCTGAACAGAAATATATTTATATTTAGTCATTTAGCAGAGTAGCAAGTAGGGTGAAGTGCCTTGCCCAAGGACACAACCTCATTTGGCACGGCCGGGAATCGAACTGGCAACCTTCAGATTACTAGCCCGATTCCCTAACTGCTCAGCCACCTGACTCACAAATACCATAGCAATTTTCTTTTGTTGAATGCCCCGTAATTTGTTCAATCATCTGTTACGTAATATGTGGAAAGAACACAGGATGTTTCAAATTGAAATGTAATGAACTACTTCAGAGCTTGGCCATTGCTGAAGAAAAGCAAAGGATAATGGCTGTACATTCACAAGCTCATAGTACATTTTTTCAACCACTGATGCCAAGGACAAGATTCTCGTCCATCACCGCAGCCGTTCTTAGAAATGGCCAGTGTTACCATTCAGTGATCAACTGTGACTGTATGATGTGGTTGTCAAATTGAGGCCAAAGAGAGAGGAGAACATAATAGGTTACTCCTTTCTACAGTTATAATACTGTGCTTGGTGGGCCTACGTTCACAACAAGAAGAGAGAGAGGGAAGGAAGGAAGGAAGGAGGGAAGGAAAGAGGGAAGGGATAAGAGAGAAAGAAAAACAAAGAAAGAAAGGGAGAGTGTGAGAAAGGGAGAGAGTGTGTGAGAGAGAGAGAGAGAGAGAGAGAGAGAGAGAGAGAGAGAGAGAGAGAGATAGAGATGCTAATCGTACAGACGAGATAAGAATGAAAAAGACAATCCACGCAAGTCAACAAAGTCCAACCTAGTAAGGACACTGTCGCGCATCCAAGCCGGTCACCTCAACATCCTCCAAGATCACATGGGGAATATGATCAAAAGATATAGCACCCTCAAAGCCACCTCACCCCCACCCCCCCCCCCCCCCACCCCCCACGAGTGTCTGCATCCAGCACAGGTAATGGCATTCAAACGACTTCACTAGCACTCCGGAGACATTATAAATATGCTGACCATTGGCTCCCCCTACATGCCAGTATTCCTCCGAATGCGTTGCCGTTAACGAAAATATATTACAGTACAATACCACGTAAGGGGAAAAGAAGCAGAGAGCCAAATGTATGATAAACAGTGTGAGCATGACATTTGGTAATGACAAATGGCTTTAATCTCCAACACAGTTCTCTGTAATGAAACACAGCCATGCGTGGTGAGGGGGCTGGGTTTGCGGCAACGGACAAAATGACACTGTCCTCTTGCGAGGCTGGCTTGCACTGGAAATGTGCCATATTTTCCTTTCGGTTGCCTTTACTTCACCCCCCACCCCCGCTTTCGGTCCTAGCCCAGGTTGCCCTTTGTCCTGATCCTATACATTCTGATCGAGTCATTCCCAAGGTCAGACACCATAGTTGGTCTGCTAATAGAATCCATCTGAGGGTGTTTGCGGGGCAGCAAGGCTGTTTCCCAGCCCAACACCAGCTTCATCCATGCTCTCGACTCCAGCAAGTAAGAGGATTAGGACACATCAACTCGATGCTTAAAGAGAGAGAGAGTGGTGAGTGGTTGCCATTACCGGCTTAGTCTCACTTGAACATTTTGGAAATAAACATGTTTATGTGTTGGACAGGAGCTCTTGTGTGCCTCCTATTTCCTTTGATTCAACTTCTGAGAACATTGCTGGCTAGCCAGAGGACCCTCGTTACTGTCAACAACCATCCTGGCAGTGTGCAGGGCAGTGTGCGGGGCAGTGCGCAGGGAAGTGCGCAGGGCAGTGCGCAGGGCAGCGCGCAGGGCAGAGCGCAGGGCAGCGCGCAGGGCAGCGCGCAGGGCAGCGCGCAGGGCAGCGCGCAGGGCAGCGCGCAGGGCAGCGCGCAGGGCAGCGCGCAGGGCAGCGCGCAGGGCAGCGCGCAGGGCAGCGCGCAGGGCAGTGTGCAGGCATAATGCTCCAGCCCCTCATAGCGGTGTTCACCACCAAGGATGGACCAGATTGTTGCCTCTGATAGATCATTATCGTCGCCTCCAGAGCAAATGTTAGCTGTGGCAGGGAGGAAGGGGATGTGGTCTAGTAGGGATATGCTATAGTGGGGGTTATAACACATCTATGAACACATCCTCCTTCCCTCCCACCGTAACAGCAAAATCCCTAACCAAGTCCTCCCTAACCCGCCCACAGGAACACTTTTGACCTTCTAACATCCAGGACTGAACCTGACCAATATCACAGAACACAGTCGCTAACTCGCTAACAGATACAAGGACACAAACCACCCCCTATTCAGGACCAACCCAAACCATCCCCGGCCCACATCGGATGCCCCCCGAAAAACAAACCTTCGCGTTCGCTTCCGACTGACCTCAACCGTAACTAACTTCATCGCCAACCTGAACCGACTCCTGGAACAGCTGGATCTGCCTCTCCCAGCTTCAGCGAGACACGTCTGGTGTAGACCCCCCCAGCCCTGGCAGAATAGGGCCCCAGAAGGGGAGAGGAGGGCTGGCTCGATCGGCATTCCAGGTGGGCTCCTGCCCCCATGAATATTTAACTGCACATAGACTAGCCACGGAGCTTGGCGTAAAGACATACTGCCTCCAGTTCAAAGTCCTCTTAGCATCAAACGCAATGCAGGTCTCGAGCATTGACAGAGAGGGAGAGAGAGGTAGAGAGAGAGAGAGAGAGAGAGAGAGAGAGAGGGAGGGAGAAGGGGCAGGTGGCAGAAGGTTAGATAGGGAGGGTTAGGCTGTGACATTAGAGGGACGTTTGGGGTGATGGTGGAGAATGTGTTTTTTCTGACCCACATCCAGTGGCACTGTGCTCTGCATTCGCATTCGGCGTGGCCCATTTTCCGCAGGAACAGATCGCATAACGGTGGTTTGAGATTCAGCATGATTAAGTTGGGAATCCTACAGGATGAGATCCACACGATTAAGTCAGAAATCATGCACATTCATTTCCCACGTCTTGAAAATAATGTGGAAAAATCATTGATAGCTGGAGGCTTTTAAATATGCAGATTTTATCCGGCAGAATGGAAACACACACACACACACTTCCCTGCAGTCTTGCACCCCCCC
>NC_090060.1:5188830-5211330 GCF_038355195.1 Osmerus mordax
GGGTTTGGCCCAAATAAAAGAAAGACATTCAATATAGTGGGTGAAACTTTCCCATGTCAACATCCCTCTCCCGCCATCCTCTCATTCCATTGCGTGTAAGTCCGGGTTCTTCCATTGTTCTTAACCAGATTAGCGTTTCCGTTTTGATGTGCACGCCGCATCTCGAGGAACCCCTAACGAGCGGAGGGCTTAATGAAAGCCCATCAGATAAGGGAACGAGGGAGAGATTAGAGGGATTGAGGGGCGCAGCACAGGAATGAGGGCAGAGGCTTGCCGTATTTCCCTACGCCGGGTCTACGGGAAATGAGACGCAAGAAATATGCACCGAAAAGTGAAATACCAGTTAGTGAGTTGGCTATGAGTTAGTGAGTTGGCTATCAGTTAGTGAGTTGGTTCTTTTTTTCGTTTTTCATAAGTTAGCTATATTTATATGTTGAGTCAAAAGGGGGGTTGAGGAGTGGACACAGCTGGGAGAAAAAAGATGAGGAGAGAAAAGAGAGGGGAGGGAAGGGTATTGGAGGAGTTGAAACAGTGGTTTGCGAAGCAGAGCGTGTGTGTGTCTGTGTGTGTGTGTGTGTGCATCATTAGTCCTGATACTGTGCAAAAAACTTAGGTTAGGTTACCAAAGGGGAGTAATCCTTAAAATGCCCCTACATCAGAAGCTCATTCCAAACAATAGATTGGTTGTCTCTCTCTCTCTCATCAACCTCTACCACTCCCATCTTACTCTCTGTCTCTCTGTCTCTCTCTCTCCTTCCCTTTCTCCATTACTCTTTATCGCCCTTCCCTCTATCTCTCCCTCTCTCTTATCACAGCCCTAATGATGATGAAGCCTAGGATTCAGCAGGGCTGTCAGGAGAGTGGTACCTAAATTACACACACACGCACACACACACACAAACCCTAACCCAAACACGTTTACCAGCTCCAAAATAAAGCCTCCACGCAGCATACAAACACCCACACCCACACGTCGTCCTTAATAGTCTTGAGGAGCGTGACTGGCTCTAGCTATCAGCGGTGGCTTAATAGCTCAGTTATAGCAACCGTGATTGGTGCACAATTCCAGGGTGTGTGTGTGTGTTTGTGTGTGCAGAATGTGTGAACATAGCAGGTGAGTATGTAGCATGAGTGTAGCCTGTGTGTGCAGTATGTGTGTGTAGCTGGTGGTTGTTAGGTGCCCAGTGTGTGCTCTCATCCCTGGAGACCTAGTTGTTAGGTGGCTGAGCGGTTTAGGGAAATCGGGTTAGTAATCAGAAGGTTGCCGGTTCGTTTCCCGCCGTGCAAAATGAAGTTGTGTCTTTGGGCAAGGCACTTCACCCTACTTGCCTCGGGGGAATGTCCCCTGTACTTACTGTAAGTCGCTCTGGATAAGAGCGTCTGCTAAATCATTAAATGTAAATGAATGTGTGTGATAAGGTGTGTGTTTGGATGAGTAGGTGTGTGGAGGAAGATGACTGTGTGTGTGTGTGGATGAGGAGGTTTATGTGCATGTGTGTTGTGTGTGGATGAGTAGGTGTGTGTGAAAAGATGACATGGTGTGTGTGTGTGTGTGACCAGGTACCGTCTACAGAACCTCCTCCCATTTCTCTTGAGCAGTCAGGATGTGAGAAACCGGCTTAACTGTACACTCGATGACTGCACCACAGTGAAATATTTCAAGGTCAATCTGGTGCTGAACATCTCCCATCGTAAGTCTCTCGACCCAAAGGGTCTCTAAGTGAGACCCGGAGTGATAGGGAAAAGTATGCGTGTATACAGTAGCATACTGTCAGTCTTGAAAGAGAGAGCAGGAGATATACAGAGAGACAGAGAGAGGGGAGAGAGGGGAAGAGGGAGAGAGAGAGACTGCAAAAGGAATCAGTGAGATCCTAAAGTGGGATACAGAGGGGTAGACGGGAGAAACAGATGTGCTGCTATTGGCTCTACTCCCCTGTGACACGGCTAGCTTCTTCCATCTCCGAGATGCCTACACAGAGTGGGTGGAAAAAAAAACTCTGCAATTGATCTCAGTTGGCCCAAATTACTAATCAACTATTCGACACCCTAATAAGGACCCACACTGCTAACTGCTCTCGTGGTAAACCTAAGGTAAATCGGCGCAGTAATTAACGTCATCATCATTAATGTCATCATCACCATGAGGACTTGACACAAGTTCACTTCAGTGTTATGATTATTCATGCTCGCAACTGTGTATGAATTAATACCATTGTATCAATTATTTATAGTTATCATCTTTTACCAAGGGCAAGAGGCTGCGCTATTAAATTTTAATCTCCAAACAAAAGAAAGAGAGAAGAGGAGGAGGCGGAGGAAAGTGAGGAAGGCGGAGGGGAGGAGGAGGTTGTACTAGTTACCCCGACAGGCATTTTCCATTGTTAGTCTTTCTGAGAAGGTAGTGTGGCTGCTGTGCGTGTGCGAGTGTGTACGTATCCCCTGAAGCAGATGGATCAGTGAGCACGCCCAGAAAACAGCTAATAAAAGCGGATTTAGCCCAATATACCCACAAGCATACACTCACTCAAACACCCACACAATTCAAACGTACACAAACACAGACATTGTCTCACATTAGGCAGTCTGAAACCTCATTAATGTGCATTACTCTATTTGAAGAAGGATTTTGTTTAGAGAATATTAAATTATGAACTAATCTGGCTCTTTTCAAACAATTATTTGTCTTTATTTTGGCAATTAACAAACAGAAATTGATGGATCGGCATAGATGTATGTGAGCTGTACAGCATGTGTGTGTGCGTGTGTATGCAGTAGAGAGCAAAAGTTTATTATCCATTTCTGGAAATGTGGCCTCTGTGGTGAGTGACTGTACTGTATGTGCACTGTAGGTGTACAGTCCTGTATATGAGAGTATGTGTGTGACAGGGAAGGAGGGAGAGAAAGTGCATGTGTCTGAATGTGTTTCTGTGAAGGCGTGCATGTAAGACGAGTGTCTATGCTAGAGACAGAGAAAGAGCACGAGAGAGAGAGAGAGAGAGAGAGAGAGAGAGAGAGAGAGAGAGAGAGAGAGAGAGAGAGAGAGAGAGAGAGAGTGTGTGTGTATCTCCAGGTCATCTCTGAGTTAATTCAGAGTGTCCTCTCTGGCCTGTGGGACTCCTGCTCTGTCACCATGAAGAGTTTATGTTTACTTAAGTACAACCCTCTGACCATGACAGGGCCTCCGCACTGCGTGTGTGTGTGTGTGTGTGTACGTATGTGTGTGTGTGTGTACGTATGTGTGTGTGTGTGTACGTATGTGTGTGTGTGTGTGTACGTATGTGTGTGTGTGTGTACGTATGTGTGTGTGTGTGTACGTATGTGTGTGTGTGTGTGTACGTATGTGTGTGTGTCTACCTCTGTGTGTGTGCCTCCAGAAGACCTCACAGTTTTTTTCCAAGAAACAAGTGTCTATATAAGTTAATGTCTCTCTCTCTTTACATCGGACACGCTAAAAAAAATTATTGTGTGTTTGTGTGTGTGTGTGCGCGCAGCCTCTAACCCATAGCATCTGCAGAGGTGGAGTAACAGCTGAAGCACTTTATAACAATAAAGTTAAAGTCATAACAGAGGCCTTTTCAAATGTCACCCAGAGGATGATCCTCTACGCTACACAAAGCTGTCCCACCACCCAGGGAGCACACGGAGGGAGAGGCACAGAGATGGATGATAGAGACTGGGAGAGAGGAGGGAGGGAGGGAGAGAGGAGGGAGAGAGGAGGGAGGGAGGGAGAGAGGAGGGAGGGAGGGAGAGAGGAGGGAGGGTGGGAGAGAGGAGGGAGGGTGGGAGAGAGGAGGGAGGGTGGGAGAGAGGAGGGAGGGTGGGAGAGAGGAGGGAGGGAGGAGAGGAGGGAGGGTGGGAGAGAGGAGGGAGGGTGGGAGAGAGGAGGGAGGGTGGGAGAGAGGAGGGAGGGAGAGAGGAGGGAGGGTGGGAGAGAGGAGGGAGAGAGGAGGGAGAGAGGGAGAGAGGAGGGAGGGAGGGAGAGAGGGAGAGAGGAGGGAGGGAGGGAGGGAGGAGGGTGGGAGAGAGAAGGGAGGGAGGGAGGGTGGGAGAGAAGGGGAAGGAAGGGTGGGAGAGAGGAGGAAGGAAGGGTGGGAGAGAGGGGAGGGAGGGTGGGAGAGAGGAGGGAGAAAGGGTGGGAGAGAGGAGGGAGTGAGAGAGGGAGGGAGAGAGGGTGGGAGAGAGGAGGGAGGGAGGGAGAGAGGAGGGAGAGAGGGTGGGAGAGAGGAGGGAGGGAGGGTGGGAGAGAAGGGGAAGGAAGGGTGGGAGAGAGGAGGAAGGAAGGGTGGGAGAGAGAGGGGAGGGAGGGTGGAGAGAGAGAGAGAGAGAGAGAGAGAGAGAGAGAGAGAGAGAGAGAGAGAGAGAGAGAGAGAGAGAGAGGGGAGGGAGGATGGGTGGGTGGGAGTGAGGAGGGAGGGAGGGTGGGATAGAAGAGGAAGGATGGGTGGGAGAGAGGAGGGAGGGTGGGAGAGAGGAGGAAGGGATAATGGGAGAGAGGAGGGTGGGTGGGAGAGAGAGAGAGTAGGGAGGGCGTGAGGTGGGGGGGGAAAAGAGAGCCAGAGACAGAGTGAGAGCGAGAAAAGGATGGAGGAAGAGACAGACAGAACAAGAATAAGTAGTAACATTAGATACTAGACATCTCCTCAGGACACAATTCTCTTACACTGGGAAAAACTCAAGAAAGTCAGGGACCGAAAAGGAAAATAAAACTGGCGTGTACACAGTAGGCTAGGTTGCTAGCCCCCCTGCTAACTGTGGCTAAGGACACAACAGTCCTTACTGGATCTTTCTGCCCTTAGTGGCGTATTGGTGCTGGAGTGTCTTCCATAGCTTCAGAGAACAACAAAGTGTATATAATTCATAAGAAAGAGAAAACTTAGCCTAACACCAAACACTCAATACCACTCCACCAAACACCACTAGGCAAATCCCAACAACACTAATTAAATCATCCACCAATAAAAAGGACACACCAACAGAAAAGCCAATCACTCCAATCTAACTAGTTCCCCACGCAGTCTTTCCACAAACAAGAAATTGCACAAACGTAAAATCAATTAGGTTACAGTGCTATGCTTTAAATCAAAATTATACATTGACTTATTACCAAATTGCCACGTTGGATAAAAAAATCTCTGAAAAACGTTGACTTAGCAGGCTACTGACTCAGAGAACAACCTGGGGTGGTTGGCATCCCTGAGAATACTGTAATGTAAGTCACAGGAAATTCAGACCAACACTTCAGACAAATCTTGTCCCCCCGCCTAATCTCAAAAATAAAGAATTAGACAAAAACTGCCCACTGGTGAAATGCCAAAATGTAATTAATGTAACAATAAATAAATGTTAACTAAGTCTGTAGGCCTACATAAATATAAATGTCACAATATATAAATTAATAAATTCATAATCAACAATGAGTTCATTGTTTTTGCTGTTACTAAACATATAGCATGAATAGTTTGTAGTTCTTCTAGTTAAACAATATATGCTTTCTCTTACATTTCGCTATACTAATTCTAATCATATAGAGCTAACCGGAATGTCCAGCTCAGTTACACTACTAGGCCGGCTTTTCAACCCGTTGCTTAGTAGGCATGTAGGGCCTACTAATCTGTAGGTAGCTTGTTGAATGCCAGACTTTATAGCCAAGGTGATAGATATTAAGCTAACCCACACTTTTACCTCGTTGGCCTCCTCATACGACAGGAAACATATCCTTGACTCTTTCGCCGGTGGCAATGTGAGAAGCAGATGAATGTTCAGCGACAAAGTGGAGCCAGTTCGTATCTTGTGAAAGTTGCTCTGTAGAGCAGGCTACAAAACGTTTGCAGTAGTTTCTGAGTATTCTTGCAGTTTTCAACAAACGCTAGTTGCAGTGTCCTGGCCTTGGGCAGAATGTTAGGTGGAGAAACTGTCTATATATTTATTTTATTTATCCTTTTTTATTTATTTGTTGCACAGTCAACACTGCACGTCCTTCGGGCCGAGCCATACACCTGCCCTTGCATGTGCACAGACCTCAGGAAGGGCAGGGGCCAAACCAAAAAGAGGGCAGGGTGCCCAAGCTTAAATTTAGGTAAAACCATTTTAAAGGATTCTGGGTATTCAGTTTTCTGTAAAAAAAAAAGTATACTCTTAAAAATGTATCCAAACAGGAGGGCACTTTGTCAATGGCAGGGCAGAGGGGGCGATTGACACTGAATTGAATAGAAATTACAGAACAAAAGAGAGCGCTGCGGGAGAGAAGAAGGAGCTAAGGCAAAATGGAAACATGATAAAGATTTCTCACAACAAACACTATGGCTTGTTATAAAGTTGTATTTTATTTACAAAGCAGTAGGCCTATCTTCTATAACAGTATTGAAGAATATTTTAGTAGGATTAGCGATCAGATCTTGCATACTAGAGTTCACTACCGAAGCTAGCCAAGTATCAATTACAACTAGGCTCATGCTCAGCTCGCATTCTGATTGGACACCTTCAAAACAGCCTGATACATGCACACAGGCACATACACATACAGCCAAGATGGACTCTCAGTCTTACTTTGCGTCTTTTAGTGTGTTAGAATTAATTTAACTCAGGGAATAGGGAACATAAACCAGCTATCTACCCAGCAAAAATGGCACTAGGTGATGGCGGCCATGGCTTATCCTTGCACTTCCAAACAGTCTACACACACACATCCATCACACGTTTGTGCTCCTTAGTCATGCACAAGCCCAGTCATTCTGCTTGTGCACACTTTCATCAACCCCCCCCCCCCCCCCCCCCCCCCCCGCCAATACTGTCAATAAGAGCAGATTAGTTTAGAGGCACTACTGGTGAATACTCTATGATTATCAGGATGCAATCAGCAAGGGACACATGATTGCTCTGCTTTCAACACTCTCAGACCTCTGGCAGTGTGTGGTTTACAATCTCCGTCAGTGGCACTCCAGCTCAGACAGTAGCATGGGTATAAGTGTCAATCTAAGCTACATGGCTCTCTGTGACCAGGAAGGAATCAAACTTATATTTGATTATCAGCTGCCCTTTGCAGCACAGGGTATCAAACGTCCTTCCACTCTTTCTCCCTCTCCTCTATTTTTCTTTCTCCACTGGTTGAAACCTCTCTTCCTCTTTTTCTGTTGCCCGGGGTCTCTCTTACTGTGTTTAACTCTCCCTCTCTCCTTTCCTCTCTCTCCTTTTCACTCTCTCTTCCTCTCCACTTCCTCTATCTCTTCCTTTCTCTCTCTCCTCTGTGTCTCTACCACTCTCTCCCGGCATCCATCTCTCCCCTTCACATCTCTACCTCTTTCTCTCCTCCCACCTACCCTGGCCTTTTCTATGTCTCTATCCCATCCTCACTCTCCTCCTTCTGGGGTTAGAGTGATGAATTCTGTTCCCAGAGTGTCATGGCTGTCATGGGGATCTCTGAAATACAGCAGGAAGCTGTAATAAACCAAAACCTCCAATGAGGAACTGAGGAAGAGATGGATTGAAAGAGAAGGGGTTGGTGGAAAAATGGGATGAGAAGGGCGGGGGGAGGGGAGGTGGTGGCCCTTACCCCAATCGGGGTGTCATCCAACCTCCATAACTCTCTCACCATCATCACCCTCTTTCTCTCTCCTCAACTGTTGATTTCTCTATCGCAGAAAGAGAGAACAACTCTAACACAGACAGACCCAGAAGGTGAAAGTTCTTTACCGCCCCTTGTCTAAACACACACAACATCAATACAGTACACACACATGATATTCTGTAAGTTATTTAGAGTCACATCATGTCTACAGTATGTGTGGGGTGGGTGGACAGTGCCAATCTAATGGTCTGACCAGGGCTGAGGGCAATGTCAGACTGATTTATGTGAGGAGTCGGTGTGTGGGTGTGTGTGTAATAAGGGTAGATGGGGGGCAGAGGATGTTTTTGGAATAGATGGTTTGTGTGTATTTATGAATGCCCAGTGTGTGTGTGTAGGGGGGGCCTTGAAACTGTGTGTGTGTGTGTGTGTGTGAGAGAGAGCGAGAAAGAGTCATTCATCACCCCACAGTGCTGTAGACTGTAGTTATTATTGTGGAGGGGAAGGGTTGTGCTGATAGTGTTCATTGATCTAGCAGTCTTCTTCCTGGGTCAGGGGGCAAAAATGAGCCTTTTCCACTTTCCTTGGGCATAAGTCCAGCTTCTAGACCATTTATCTTCAGTGTGTGTGTGTGTGAGTGTGTGTGTGTGTGTGTGTGTGTGTGTGTGTGTGTGTGTGTGTGTGTGTGTGTGTGTGTGTGCGTGCGTGCTTGCATGTACTAGTGTTTTTTCACCCAGATTTCAAATGGCCCTAAATAATTCACCATTGCTGCACTCTGCTCTTGATATATTGAGATTAAATATTGAAATGTTGAAATTGCAACAGAGAGGCGCAGACTTGTGACGCAAACAGATGCAGGAGAAAGGGGGATGAAGGGTTGGGTGTCAGATGCCCCTCTGAACAGCTGTTTTGTCAATGGACACTCTATCTGAAGCTAGGAGATTTCTTTCCATAAATAAAAACATTATAAATGCAAAAGGCTCCAAGGTTTCCATAGCAATGGCAAGAAAAACGTTTCCACTTTGTCAGTGTCTGTGTTCTTAGTAGACAGGTATTGTTGGAACCTGGAATCACACTTAGAACCCAGAGAATATTTGTGGTTTTCCACAAAGACAACCGGACATGAGAATGTTGTTTTGGTTCCATATTCTTTCAAGCACACAATCTCCACACACCAGCTAAATCTCAAATATTCATTAATATTTGAGCATTTTTAGGTTTTGAAGACACAAAACTAGATTTGTTTGATTATTAGCTGTATGAAAAGCATCAAATTAGATATTGATGGGCCTTCCTACATTCAAGACACAGCAAAGCACCGAGGGTAATTCAAGAATGGATTGTCAGACTGCCAGAAGTGGTCCTTTAAATCTTCTTCCCTTCCCACCTCTCTTCATCAATCTCTTTGTTCGTCCCTCTTACAATCAATCTTTCTCTTTATCCTTTCTTCCCTCCCTTCTCGATCCATCTCATTTGTTTTCTTTCATGTTGGCATCGCCAGCCGGCCACCCCTGGCAGAGGAAACTGGCACAAATAGCCAACAGCTTCCCTTCCTGCTTCTCACTTTGTCTTTGACACATATTCATCCGCAGGCAACAACCCCGCCACACACACAAACACACTGAAATGGCACGTACGCAGTCCGCGCACATTTCACTCTTTTTCTCCCTCTCTCCTTTCTTTTTTTAACTCATCTCTTTTCAAATTGAGTCTTTCTTTCGCTAGGTCTCAAACCCTCCCATATTACCTTTCTCTCTCTATCTTTCTGGCTCCTGCAGCTCTTGTCTGTTAGCGATTCACTCCTGTCTCTATACTTCATGCTCTCCATCCGCCCCTTGTCTCCCCTCTTTCTCTCCCACCATTCACCTCTTCCTCTAGTCTTTTCCTCTGATATCCTATCACTTGGGAGACTCCATTTCTATCCCTCCATCCCTGTATGTCTCAGGTCATCAACACCTGATTTACTCTCTCACGCTCCCTGATCAATATCCCTCTGATATCAACAACAGCAGCAGCCATGACAACAACAACAAATGACAACAAAACAAAAGGCTTTCTGGAGTCAAGCATTTGTCAGGCTACAGCGAGCAGCCTTGTTTTCCCCTCATCCTAGCGTGAGGACTAATTGGGATTGGAAATTGATTTTTGGGGGAGAGAGAGAAAGAGAGCACTTACCAAGGAGTCTGGGAAGGGTAAAGAAGGATCTAGGATTTGGTTACACACAGAAACATGCACAGAAACACACACACAGACATTAATCACAGACACACGCATAGACAAACATTCTACAGCACAGAAGCAGCAAGTAACACTACTAGTTCTACTGCTATTTACAAAACAACATACTGTAAGGAAGAATGCAGTGAATAAGAGTATGTAACCAATAGCCTGACTACTCTTTACTGTCTGAATATACTGATTACAGCGATTATCAGAAAATCCTTCTTCTTCTCGAGTGACCCTTGTCACAGTATCAACTGATTACACTTACAGTAGGGGTCTGTGTTCTTAGTAGCGTCTTAGTCACCTTTACACAGTGCATGTAAATGTTTAATGGAATTACATGCAGTATTTGCTTGTGTGAGTGGGTACGTGGGTACCATTTGTTTTCAAAGCTGCATAGTGTAGAGAAAGTGACTGTCAGCAGTCCTTTATCTACCACACACGTCTATCAGACGTACACAAAGATACACAAATATGTGGCGGTCTCACAAACATGCAAGAAATGGTATATGGCACCAAGTACAGAATCCTCCAGAATGCTTTTTTTGGTTCTCTAATCCCCCTAAGCCCCCAACAGTGCAATGACACAATGTGTGACCTTTAGCTCTATCAAGAGGCAAGTGAGGGGGCTTCGGGTGTGGGCGGGGGGTGAGAGGGAAGGAGGGGTGTTCGTTTTCACTGTGATGTGCCCATCCACGCTATCTTAGCATTCCCAGACCTCTACAGCCCCCCCCCCCCCCCTCCCCCTATTGCGGAACTGTGCCAACGTAGCGCCTCTCTGGCACTCCTCGGTCAGAGATAGCACCATGCCGGCCTGGTCCTATCACACTGACCCCTGCCAAAGCTGCTTAGTGTGTGTGTGTGTGTGTGTGTGTGTGTGTGTGTGAGAGAGAGAGAGAGAGAGAGAGAGAGAGAGAGAGAGAGAGAGAGAGAGAGAGAGAGAGAGAGAGAGAGAGAGAGATAGAGAGAGATAATATGGGATGTACACCTACCTGGGTTACTTCTGAGTAATGTGTGACAAATAGCACTTTAGGGATAAGCCATGACCTCTATCAAGCAGCTGGTGGGCTATATTGGGCGGAGGACATTAAACTTGGACAGTGAAAGTGTGTGTGTGTGTGTTTGTGTTTACTCCATTCCAGTGATCAGCCACAGAGACCTGCCTCCCATTTCTATCTAGCTGGGTTGAATGGTTCTGTGATCTACACTGTGTCCAGCCCTGTGTCTATTTAGTTGGGGTGAATGGTTCTGTGATCTACACTGTGTATAGCCCTGTGTCTATGTAGTTGGGGTGAAAGGTTCTGTGATCTACACTATAGCAAGAGTCCATCTCTGAGATGACACTCTGGGCTCATCTATCACTGCCTGCTGACTCGCCAAACCCTTGGAGCTTTCTGTCCCTATTACATTTCAAGAACTTTCCTTTGTACTGTGAAGAAAGGACAAGGTCTACTCTGCCTATGTACACACACACGCACACACACACACCTTACATAACACTACCTGTGCATGCTCAAAAGCACATACAGGATGTAGGTAATGATGGTTTACAATGAGCCTCGAAAGACACTAGCTTTCCCCTGGAGAGTGAGCAGCTACTGTATAGAAAAATCCATATGTAAAACATGAACAATTCCTCTCTGACACATCTATCATCCACTATAAACCCATCCATTTTACTCACACACATACGGACACGTTTACACAACAATGCACACGTATAACCAAATAAACCATATGAGGCGTGTGCACAACTAGCTCTTATCTCCCTCTCCACCTTTAGACTTGGACACTGATTTGGACACTCACGCTCGCACATCCACACACGCGCTTGCACACGCACTCCCTCGCTCGCACACACATAGCTTTGCAATTCCGAGCAGGGCAGCCCGTGGAGGGATAGAGAACATGGAGGAGGGGAGATAGGGAGATGCAGTCTGAAGAGGTTGAGACAGGTGGTGTTCAAACATGTACCTTTTATCACAACCCATTTTAGAGCACAAGGTTGCTTTTTCTCCCCGGCAACCAAACAAATCAACTACCCCCCCCACACACCCCCCCCCCCCCCCCCCGCCCCCGCCCATGCCCGTACTGAGTTTATGATGAGATGCCAGATAAATGAATAAATGAATGCTCCAGGGTTCTTCACCCCTAGCCCTCCTACCCCCCCTTCCCCCACTTCCTTCACATCCCATAATAAACAGTGTTGGCAGGGGGCCACGCTGATAATTACTGCTGCATTTGATGAGATGCCACTCTATTGGTGCGGTATGTGACAGAACAATAAATATTACACAGAAATGATTTATTAGGCATCATTAATCATCATCGTCGATATACGTTGCTGAAAGGGTGGCTGTTTTCAGTGAGCGTGTTCAACAAGCCATCCGTTGGCCATCAGATTAGAGTGAATTGTGGTTGCGTGGTTGTGGTTACAAGACAAGTCACGTTGAGCTCCTGACTGCTCATGGTCAAGGACAAAGTCTGGACTCTAAATCACACACAACGGACACATGAATTTATCCCAATGCTAGGTCCTTGTTGAATAATGGAGTTTAGAGCACGATTAAGATCCACATTAGCGAGAACATATGTCCTTCAGGCTGTTTAAGTTGTCATACTACAACTCCCATGAGGCCGTTGGGCAAGGCAATCACTGTCAATCCCATTAGGAAGGGTAGGGAGATCAAAGAGGTGACCTTTTCATGAAGGACACTTTACCTTTGTATCCATCATGTGCCCCAAAACAACTACTGTGACCTAGAGTCCAACTCTTCCCCTTGCAATGAAGTAATCATTGATTTTACTTGGAAACCAGTTAATAAGACTCTGGCTTTGACCTATCTAAATGAGCTTGATAAGTGACCTGCTTTCTCAACGCTCTCTGACCGTTTCAACAGACAGGAACAATGCAGCTGTGGTCTTCTGAACAACTCGGGCTGCACAATGTCCTGTGTCGCCCCTCACCCCAGCAGCCTCCGAGTGTGAAAAAATGCTCTTTAAACAGTTTCTGTGGGCCATTCGATCAGGTCGGAGAGGAATGGAGTTATATTCAATGCTCCAGCGGGCCCTGTACGCCCGCACGCCTCCGCTGAAATGATGTTGAACTCCTGCGGTGCACTTTTAACCTCGCCCGCGTTTGATAGAGTGAAGCCCGTGAACGTGTTGACACGGCCGCGCTCGTGCAGAGAAACCCCAATCACAGGGAACAGGGAAGTGTTCTGTTAGTGGGATGACAACACAGGCCGCTGCCCGACTCCACATGGTGTGCAGGGGCGCGTGCACAGGCATGCTCGCGTGCACAGGCATGCTCGCGTGCACAGGCATGCTCGCGTGCACAGGCATGCTCGCGTGCACAGGCATGCTCGCGTGCACAGGCACACGTCTTCACAACACCAAGGATTATCACACCTGACGCAGAAATTCAATCCAGGCATGATTGTGTACACACACGCACAGACCCGGACTCGGAATGTTTTCTTATGGAAAAATTATCATTTAACACAGCAGTATGTAGACAAACACAGATTCTGCAGTGAGTCCACCAAACATGCTGGAATCACTGTTGTTTGACTCAATGGGCTGAATCAGAGCAAGAAAGTTCAAAGTAAAGTGAAATTAAATTGATATTCAATAACATTGCAAATAGTATAAATCAATTACAAGGCAACCATAATGCAAAAGGAAGGTTTTAAATCGTACCTACTAAGATGTAAGACAGAAAGAGTAAGAGGAATGGAAGTAAATGGAATAGTAGGAGACAGTTAACTCCTGCTGAAAACCCTGACTTGACCAAGCATGAGGAGAGATTTTGGACCCCCCCGTAACTTTGACATGGCTGATCACCGCTCCTGGCTGCTCTTGGAGGAAGGATAACAGGAGGGGGAAATGCAGAGAAAGAATGCCATTGGTAGACACTCAAGCATGTGTATGTATGTGTGTGTGCGCGCGTGTGTGTGTGTTGGTGTCGCTGCTCCCGGCACACGTGTGTCACACAGCATGACCAATATAGGCTCTTTATTCTTCCTCACAGACCTCCCGGTTTAAGGAATAATAGCAGCTGAAGCTAGCTACGCCAGCTAGGCCTGGGAGCACCAGGTCAAAGGAACATGTCATCTCGCAGACCCTGTCATCTGAGCACCACCATGGGCGCCATTTCTAATCTGCATTCAGACCTGGCATCATGTGACCCCTGTGGAAGAATAATGAACAGATAATGATGTAGTAAGAATTCAGACTCCGGTGGTTCCAACCCCATGATATTTCCATATATGACGTAGTTTTTGACATGACTAATATGGGTTGAGGTGGTAGCAAGGTGGTTACAGTACAAATGGCCACATCCTTTTTGTCCTCTCACATGACATCTCAGAGCTCATCAGCATATGCCAGAAGGATAGGTGGAACACTGTCACATAGAGCCAATCAAAACTGACAGTGACGATGCTAATTGGCTGCCAGTAGGCTGTGAAATATTGACAGTTGAGAGTGCTGGGTGTAGCATTAGCAAGCACAGACACGTTCACAAAGGGAGAAAAAATTGAAAGGAGAAATGTAGATACAAAAACTTGCATTCATGAAACACACACTCTCTCTATCCCACACTCATACACAAACACACACATACACACACTTCGAAAACAGCGACAGGCCATTTTAATTACCATGGTGAGTGATTACCATGGTGAGTGACGACAAGCTCCATCAATCCCTCATGAGCGCCTCTCATGGCACCAACACACACACAAACTGGAGGGCAAAACGCAATCGACCACCTCATAAGCCTCCCAAAGGTATCAACATATCTTCACTTGCAGGTAAATCATCTCAACTTGAGCTCAACTGGGATCATTCCCAATGCTAATACCTATTTCTGGCAATGGTAACCAAAATATGTTTGTAATTTCCCTCAAATATTTAATCATTTGTAAACCAAAGAGTCATAACCTATAGTCTGTTTATGAAATATTCAAAGAAGTGTGTTTTTCTAGCACGACTCGGCACTCCACTGTATGTTGGTTCATTTTTAGTCACCAGTTGCACAATTTTTGTGCAACATGTTAGTGATAAACATCATGGATATTAATTCATTAGCAGAGGCCGCTAATTTGTTGATTAGTGAGAAGTATTTAGCAATGATCCCTGAACAGATCCATGAACATATGATCTCTCAATTAGCCTGACGAAATTTCAAAACGTCTCCAAAGGCAAGCTTAGCGTCACAATCTAGCTCAAAATGGCCGACAGGGACCAGGTTGCAAAAAAAAGTGCTAGCTGGCAGCCATAACCCGGTTCACAGTTTGAACGTGCATATTCCACAGCTCATCCTGGCAATTAACAAACAGCGGGTGGTCGTTTTATTTTAGGATGTGGTGTATCATGGAAAGGGTAAAAAATCCCAAAGTAGCAAATGGAAAGGAAAGGTTGGGGGGGGGGGGGGATGGTTGGGGCAGTAGAGTTAGGAGAAGAGAGCCTTCTAAGCTAAAAAGCTAGCGCCAAAAGCAGACCTCAAGGCTTTTAGACGTGAAACCATCCGACTACTTAGCTGAAAGTGCAGCCTGTAGAGAGAAAAAGATGGAAGCAGAGGGGGACATAATACAGAATATTACTTTGAGTGGCCCTCACGGTTCTGTGGGCAAGTTAGTATGGAGGGGGCCAGAACCACTGGCAAGCAACGGGTCAGGGTCTGGGAGGTGAGTGTGTGTGTATGTGTGTGTATGTGTGTGTGTGTGTGTGTGTGTGTGTGTGTGTGTGTGTGTGCTCGTGTGTCCATGCAACCCCCCCAGTAGGTTGGCTGACCTTGAGAACATAAGCATATGCATGCTAGCATGGTCAGACCTGCTCTTCTGTGGCTTATATTCATGTATTCATTTATAGCACACACACAAACTCTCTCTCTCTCACACACACACACACACACACTGTACCCTGAGCGCCCATACATAAACAGAGCAAGCATGGACACCAGAAATCCAGGCTGTCGTCTCTCACACTGCTGTGCTGCTCAAGGATTCCACCAGAGGATCAGTCTTCAAGTGGATATCTGTTTGACTTGGCAAGGCGCCAGACAACTGCATAATGTTTTGCGAAGAGGGAGAAACATGACAGGAAAGAGAGGTGAAAAACAACAAGCCTCCATTGTTCACTCATCTGTTTTCATCGGGTATGTTTAGCACACTGGTTTCCCAGGACATGTCACACATGAGAGAAGCTTCATCCACCTGATAGCCACCATCTCTTTCAAATTCATTCTCTCTCTCTCAATAACCTTCGTGTGTGTGTGTGTGTGTGTGTGTGTGTGTGTGTGTGTGCTTGGCCATTAAAAGGGGCCTAAGCTGGTGGATTCTCTTTGGTTGGGTGAAGAATACTAAGACTCACACAGTGGCTCAAGCCCTTTCCTCTGACTCCTTCAAACGCACACACACAATTCACACATACACACCCACATTATGGTACTGTTTGCGTGTGAGTGGGGGCACACACACGCAAACAGTACCATAATTCAACAAGTAATTACATTATCTGTCTATGGGAGAACGCGCCTCCTTGGCAGCCCCAATAATTAATTCATGCCCTTCCTTACTTGTTTTTAATATTCATAGAAATGATCCATGGCCTCTCCTTTCTTAATCTTGTTAATGTTGTTTTTTTCTCCTCCTGTTTTCCAACTCTCCTTCAGTGTGAAGTCAGTATTCAAATTAAAAAGGCTGACTGCTCTGGACTTATATCATGAGAGGCTGAAACGAGCTAGCAGGAGTAGCTCTCGGCTTTCCAGTATCTTCCCTTGCACATGGTTAAGAGACTTATTCTCCAAGGGCCAATATTCATATCGTTGAATAAACCCCCATAATAAAATGATAAACACATACATAAATAAACTAGCTGGGTAGTAGCGCTCACATTAGATTCAGACCTCGGGGAGTCTCTTACAGCTCACTGGCGACCTCACTTCTCATTTATGCTCTGGTGAAGGGCATGTTATGACTATGGTGAGTGTATTGACTGAAGAAACTAAAGGTGTGCATGAACTTTACATGTATCTAGATGGGTTGTATGATACTGTACATGTATCGTAGTAGGGAGTACGTGTGTGTGTGTGTGTGTGTGTGTGTGCGTAGAACCACAGACCCAAACATGGACATCAGTAAACATACACATGGACAGGCAAACCAAACACACAGATGCACACAAACACACACACACACACACACACTGACAAACATTGAAATTGAAACATCCAGAAGCAACAAATCCAGTTAAGAACCTTTTCATTTAAATTGCCATAGATGGAGAGCTTGTAAAACCACTAGCCGTGCCCCCATTCATCACAACTGTCACAACATTCACCATTTGTCACAATTACAACTCAAAGTTTTATGATAATTTGATTTTTATGAAAACCCATAAAGAATGTGAGTGAATTCCACAGTAAAGTGTCACACGTCCTTAACTTGGAGATAACTTTCCTCTCAGCCCACAGTACCTGTCCACTACATCCATTCCTACCTTTTCTGTTTGTGGCTAAATCTGCTCGTCCAATTTCTTCATTCTTATCATTTCTTTCTACCTCTGTCTGCCCCACTCTCCCTAAAAACTCACTTGAAAGGGTACGCAGAACAAAGGAGATAGTGCACCTTATTTCTTTTCATTTCCCCCTTGTGTTTGGTTGAACTCCATCTGTTTCTCAATTTAATTTGAACAGGAAATGATGGAAAATGAGATACAGGCCTCTTCACTCCACCTCCATCTCTCTCTCTCTCTCTCTCTCTCTCTCTCTCTCTCTCTCTCTCCTCTCTCTCTCTCTCTCTCTCTCTCTCTCTCTCTCTCTCTCTCTCTCTCTCTCTTTCTCCCTCCCTTCTTCCCTCCCTCCCCTCCTTCCCTCCCTCCCTCCTTTCCTCCCTCCCTCCTTTCCTCGCTCCCTCCCTCCCCATGAAGCAGCAGTATGGATACAGTAACCAGGTCAGCAAGCAGCCCCTGGAGTGTCTCTCTCCATTCCGGGTGAAACTAGATGAATCCCCATATCTCCACACACACACAAACACACACATATGCATCTCATCGAAAGATACAACATCACCAAGCTATAGCTCTCGCCTAGCCTATCTTCCAACTAACACCTGGCAATGCAGTGTGTGCCCTATTTCCCTCTGCCCCCCCCCCCCCCCCCCCCCCACGCTTCGTTCTTATCAAAAAGAGGCGAGCACTGAGACAAAACAGACAACTCTGGCACACGCTGAGTGCAGGGATCACGTTCAGCCTGGTAAAGAAAAAATATGGTGTCAGAGGGGGAGAGAGAGAAGGAGAAGGAAAGAGAGAAAGGGAAAGATGAGTGTCAGAAAGGAGAGGGAGAAAGAGGGGGCCAGAAAGACAGGCAGACAGGGGAGTTCTCCAGCTGGGCTAGGCTGCACCTCGACAGGAAGAGAGCAAACGAAGAGCAAAGAAAGAAAGTTAAAAAAGTGACTGCTTCTTTTCCTCCACTTCTTATCATCTGCCTCTCTGCCATCGCGAAGCAAACCCATGAAGGAACACAATGAATGAGGAGCTGATTCAACTATCCACAAAAAAAAAAGGATTAGGGCTTTTCCATTTCTTTGACCAAAACCCACGCGGAGGGAAAGGAGACACACACAGATAACGAGTGTGTCTGAGAGCTTTTGTCTGAAAGTTTTGACAATTCATAGATAGAGGTTTTTTCAGAGGATGCTTGTTTGATGGGGAGTCAAACCCACTGACTGAAGCATCAGATTTGGGAACATCAAAACAACTCCAAAAGTATTTCCAGATGTCCAATACGACACATTTATACGACACATTTCTGAAATCTTCAAAGCATTTGTTTCAAATGTAATGATAAAGAGACATAAGGCTTGGGATGTAAGTTTGCAAAATCCATAATACAATTTTCCGAGGGAAACAATAAAACTCTTTGAGAACCCAAGCAATTTCAACAAGACTACAATACCCATACAAGACAGACAATAACTAGACGATCAGAAGCACATGAAAGGGAACAACGTGTGGTTGATAATGAGGTCTTTAAGACGGAGAGACGAGAGACAGGAACACGGCTCACCAGCTGCAGGATGTGACACGTCTTCGTCAAAGGGAAGCATCAAACGTCCCGCGCGTGAAAAGGAATACTGGGTTCAACTCTGCTGGGAACGGAACTATTAATACTGTTTGTGTTCGATGTGGGTAAAGTGGGCTGGATTCTGACACGTTTGTTTCAGAGACAAGTAGAAAAATAAACGTTGTGTGTACTAATTAACAGCAAAAAATGTTAATAGGTATCCTGGAAATGCATCCAGGTTGTATCATTTAGCTAAACACATTAACGGCAGAATATTGCATAAAACACGATTGAAAAATGCTAAGTTGAAAATATCAAAAGGTTATTATCACTTTTTTTTGTGGTTCATAAAGATACTTGCTACAGTAGAACATATCACATTAGCTCTTGTCAGGAATCTGAGTGGAGAGAGAGTGGAGACAAGAAATAAGACTGATCAAAGACCCAGAAATATCCGCTCTCTGAGGCACCGTGGTCTTTCTAGAGGAGCTTCAGGGATAACAAAGACTAACAGAAGACACTACAATCAAGAGGTGTTATACAAAATAGACCAACTCTCAATCACAGACAAGATATGTTCAGGCTCAGCCTAATAGACGGTGCTCTCCAGCCTCAGGGCCCACTCACCAGGCCCCAGAGGGCAGGCTCTTACAGGCTGTGCACCATGCATGATCCCTCTGTCCTCCACACTTTTCCCTATGTGATTAACGAGAATTACGACAGAAACATACAAGGCGCAAAACTAAGAAAATGAATCATATGATTTCATTCTTGGAGAGGACGACTTGTTCTTCAGATTGTGACTCACATAGACAAATAGTAAAGCCTTCAATTACTCCCACACTACTAAAAGCTAAATTCCCATGTGTAACTGAGCCTTGGATCAAAGCATGGCTTGTGTAATTCAACAAACAGTGCACTTCAACAAAAGCCTTTCAGGTATACCATTAAGCTGGGTTAGGCTTTGGCATAAAGAAAGAAAGAAAAACACACATAATTGCTGCTCTCATTTCAGCAAAATGGACAGTGAGAGGATGTACAACACCACACAACTAGAACATGATATGGTCTGCTGTAGGACAGCCTTTCATCAAGCCACTTGAAGCCACAGACGTGTAAGACAGGTGGTAGGCAGTTTATAATTGAAAAAGACTTCACCTCCGTGACCCGACAACTCCAATGAATTGAACTTCACAGGGAGTTTTCCAAATGGACACCAGATTTCAGAGGAGCCAGGAGCAGACCCACACGCGACAGGACTCTGGATCAAACAGTGCCCGTGATGAGACCAAGTCTCAACTCTTAAAAGTGCCTGTCGATTGCAATCTTAATTAAAAGCCTCCTCGCTCGTTCTCTCTCTGGCTCGGTCTCCTTGCGTTTTTTGTCTTTCATTCTCTCGTTCCCTCGCTTCCTCTTTAGGAGTGACTGCGGTATCTGAGGACATGCAGGATGATTGATGGGTTAGATACCGGGAATGAATTGCTGATAAAAGCTCTGGGCTAGAGAGGTTGGAGTGATGTACGTGTGTGTGTGTGTGTGTGTGTGTGTTTGTGTGTGAGTGTGTTTGTGTGAAAAACAGTGGAGTGACAGCTTCTTGTCCCGGTGACTCAGACAGTGCAAGATGATGACAGAAGCCAGGCATTATCTGACACTGTTCTGATTTTATAAACACAATCACACACACACACACGCTATCTCATTTTTAAGTCTTAAGGACAAACTTGAGGATTGACATGACGGAAGGCTCACTGTCAGAATACTGAGAGATACATGTCACACACAGACACACACACACACACACACATGCAATTGTTGCATCCTGCTCATGTGCCAACCTGCCACCGCCAGTACAGGATTGGATGGTGATGGGATTGGATCCCTCAACAAAGGCCCTCATGATTGGTGCCGCCTGAACGACCACCAGGAGTGGGCAACCAAAATCCTCAAAGCTTACTCATAAAGTCAGCGCCATAGCGCAATATGGGGGAGCGACGGCAAACAAGACTTATTAGATCATGGCTTTGGTGGCAGCCGTAAAAGCAGATAAAATATTGAAGATGAGAGAGTCATATATTGGACAAATGGCAGCGGCCCTCATCTGTACGCCAGGAATCACGTCTAAATATGACTTGGAATCGCTCCGCTTTTAAAGGGAGAATTAAGTGGGTGCCATATTTAAACACACTTCAAATACTGCCCTCCCAGCTTCAATCTCCATTCTATTTGGACTGGGGAAATTCATTGGGGAGGAATTGACTGAGCTTTGGCTGGAGCCGGCAGTCACAGAGGATTGACGCAGAGCAAAGAGAAAGACGAGGATGAGAGAGGCAAACAGACAGAGAGAGAGAGAGAGGGTAGGGGGGTGTAAAAGTAGACAAAAAACAAGAAATTGAATACAGAGAGGGTGAGAGAGAGATAAAGATCGAGAGAATGAGAGAGGGAGATAGAGAAAGGACAAGGACGTGATCTTCTCCAGGGACATGCGATAGCTAGAGAAAGATATTCTGGATTGATCTCAGTTCCTGATGACTGATGAACTCCACAAAATAAAAAAAATGATCCCCTCTATAGAGCAGTCTAAAACCTTCCACAGTATATCAAGGGAACCACACAAACACCGGATCAAAATATACATTTCACTCCCTCTCCACCTCTCTCTCTCCTCTTTTCTGTCTCCTCCTCCTCTCCCTCTCCTCCTCCTCTCTCTTCCTCCTCACCCTCCTCCTCTCTCCTCCTCTCTCTCCTCCTCCTCCTCTCTCTTCCTCCTCACCCTCTCCTCCTCTGCCTCAGTGGCCCTTGGTAACAGCATACTGACAACAAACAAAACAACCAAACAGGCGGCGTCATTACACAGCACACACTTAACTAATTTCAGCAAGAGACCTGGTGGCTCTCAGAAATTTCCAATTGAGTGTGAAATGGGCGCACCAGAGACTCAACACTAAGAGAATGGAGAGAAGAGGAGAGAAGAAGTGAGAGATAATGAGGCGTTTATCCGGGGCGTCTTCCTCCCTCTCTCTCCCTTGGACTGCATAAGGGTAAACAGAGCAGAATGGAGCACAGGGGGGGGAAAACAGCAGCTATAATGACCGTGATGGCAGACAATGATAGCAATCACAGTAACTACAATAATCACAGTCCATTTGCCTAGGCCTTTTTAGGCAAGTCCATCAGAGCCATATGTGTTGGTGTGTGTGGGTGTGTCTGTCCAGCAGAACGTATATTCATGCATGATTGGGTGTGTGCATGTGTGTGTGTGTGATGTGCCCACAGGAGCCGTCGTCATCAGAGAGAGGTGTTTGATCGGCCCCTCAGGTCCGAGGGAACACTCTAGAAACCATCCGTTTCCTGTCAGACTCTTCACCACCAATGGGGAAGAGAAACCTTCGACAAACCAATCAGGGGCTTGTTGTCTAACGTGTTATTTTCCTCTCCTCTCAAACATTGGAAGATTTTAAGAGTGATGAAATGATGACCCGTAAGGTGCTGTGTAGAATAGTTCCCACTAGCACCCAATGTCTGTTGTCACTATGGATTGTACAACGCACGTAGCATGAAAACTCAAGGGTAACAAACACAATTTCCACAACCATTAAAGTTCTTTCTGAAGGGATTCGAAGGGAGCACCACTTCTCCCATACACTGA
>NC_090060.1:5213830-5223830 GCF_038355195.1 Osmerus mordax
GCAACGCCAAGCAGCCCCAAGTAAAAACACACACTTACACTGCAGGGCATACAAAACATGATATTGGAGTGTCAAGCTCAGCCACACACACACAATGACAAGATTCCTAGCACTGACAAACAGCTTAATGTCAC
Source organism: Osmerus mordax (assembly GCF_038355195.1). Classification (NCBI taxonomy): domain Eukaryota; kingdom Metazoa; phylum Chordata; class Actinopteri; order Osmeriformes; family Osmeridae; genus Osmerus; species Osmerus mordax. Next base: position 5,213,965 of record NC_090060.1, read on the forward strand.
ATTCTGAAAGATATACACAAGCACACACAGCAACATTGTCAAACGATGCGAGGCATCTACCAGACTTGGCCCTACTGTGTTGAATTGGCTCTATCAACACAATTACAGATTACAAAATTTAAAAATACAGTTCCAGACACTTTGACGTAAACACCATTGCCGTAGTTTTGAATGTGTCATTGTGTGTCTGAGTTACAAAAAAAGAGAAACGCGAGAAGAAGAGAGAGAGAGAGGTAGAGAGAAAAGAGAGAGAGAGGTAGAGAGAAAAGAGAGCGTGGCAGGAGAGAAGCGGAGAGCGAGCGACAAGAAAAAAGAAAGATGGCTCTCCACTGAAATGAAACTAAGCACTTTTTTGCGGCACTGGCACAGATTTGAAAGCTCCCCTTTCATCAAGCGCTGCTGATCCATTCTTTTTCTTTTTTAAGCGGTGAAAGAATGAAACCTTTTCATCCGGCTGGGAAAAAAAGAAAAGACAGAAATCCAGTAATAATTATGACTGTCCCATGTGGGAACGGTCTCATGCTAAGAGCTCACACAGTCTTCAATGTGCTGAGCCTAATTACTGTGGACCACATATCACATTCACTTAATACTCGAACCAGGACATTTCCTGCTCGCTCATTAATTCCATACTAAAGGGGGGGGGGAGCTGTTCCTCCAACAGAGACGAGGCAAAGGAGGAGAAAGGCTTTGGAATTGCATGGATTCACATTAGCGTTTTACAGCTAGCCAATTAGCCCTGGCGATTGTTAGCTCCACCATGGCGGCAGCTAGCTTGCCCATCAGCTTCCATTCTTTGCCACAGTTCTCCCTCTCATTCCGTCTGAGAGATTGCAATGAGGAAGGATAAGCACCTCGTTAAACCGTGGTTGGTGAGTTCATATTCTTTCGTTTGTTCTCCCTGTTTTCCCTGCCCCTGGTGTTTTCTGTCTGTCTCCCTGTGTGTGTGTGTGTGTGTGTGTGTGTGTGTGTGTGTGTGTGTGTGTGTGTGTGTGTGTGTGTGTGTGTGTGTGTGTGTGTGTGTGTGTGTGTGTGTGTGTGTGTGTGTGCGCGTGCGTGCGTGTGTTTCGGTCCTTGTTTTATCTCTGGTTCCTGGTTCCCTGCACTCATTCCAATCCCTCAGCAGGTGTCTAATGTGAGCTGGTGGGCCCAAAAGCAGGGAGAAGTGAGCAGGCAGAGTCAAAGTAACCAACACATATCTACTATCTATTTATTCTCAAAAACACTGGAACACAAAGACCACTCACACATGACAGAACCAGAACACAACCGTACAAACCGAATCCAACATGGCTGAGTTTTGTCGGTTTGTTGTTGTGTTAAGGTCTTTCCATGCGAGTAGTCTTTGTGTCACTCCACTGTGCAAGGACAAGCCGGAAGTTCAACATGGCTCTGACCATATCTCGGTTTTGTGACCGTCAATGAGCCACTGAGCACTTTCCATAGCAGCTAAGGGGACGCAATCTTTAAACAGCTTTGACGCTTGGTCAACTTAATAGGTCTATAAGCATTGGCCCACAGTAGCCATTTGTTCATAAGGCCTTAGAAAACAAAGTGGGAATAATATTTTTCACTCGTGATTCACGGTGACATCTCTTATCTGTACAATGTTAAATGTTATCACTGGTAGTGCTTCAGCTTAGACAGAAGTAATCAGTAGGCTATTAGAATATCACCGGCACTTGGTTCTGTTTACACCGCTGAGCTTCCATCAGTTTGAGATGTTTTGACAATGGCGTTCAGTACATGCGGCGAACTCTCACTTTAAATAGGGCTATACGTAACTCAATGTAGACGTCGCTCTCCGCTCTGACAGATGTGTCATCTTCCTTGAAAAATCTTTTGAACACGCCGGTGTTCCATAGCAACAATAAGACAAGGGTAAGGAATACAGTGTGCTCTTGAAAACGCAGCATTAACGAGACTACGACGGTGGTTGGAGTTGGCAACAACGTGATTGGCAAGGTGTTGTCTGAGGGATAGGTTAATTGTGTTTTCCATCAGTAACGGCGTGGGAGGTGTGGCTGCATCGGCTGGTGCACAGCTGTTATGTGTTATTGGAGATGACAAGAGGCTTGTTAGTTCAATTTATGACACCGAGTCGCTCCTACAAAGGGTGGATGTAACGCACAAGGCGTGAACACAGACGCACAAACACATAGCCTTCACTCGTAAAAACCTCTGACATTCACAATGCGCAATGTTTTCACGCGACGTTCACAGACGAAATCTCGCAGCCGCAGCCTTTTGCAAAGCAACTGTGTTTTGTGTTTCACAAGAACATGACCATTTGCTGTCTGCCAATGAAAAGAATGGTCTTGCATCATCAGGCCTTTGTGATTTGACTTGGCCTAATTCACTTCCATTTCACTTTGAAGGCAACATCAGAAATTCATGCAACAAATAAGCAAAGAGATAATAGGGGTCATTTTCCACAATTTTCCAAAACAGAGAACTATTTTTTAAAGGCTGTACCTTCTCTTTATTCTTCGATTCAAACCCACCTTCCTCTTGATTCTTGATTCTTGCTACTTACAAATCAGCCACCCACCTGGTGCCAACAGAGAAGAGAACTAAACATTAAGCAATCTCTATCAAACATGGACACAGTGAAATACGTGCACACACAGTACGTCATGTTGTTCCTTTCCAATTCAGCCTTTTCATGTCTGCATCCTTTTCTTGTCCTCCATCCTCTCCATTCATTCTCATTTGGCTAATTTCCATCCATCTTTTCCTCCACCTCCCTTTCCTGCTTCCTCTCCCTCTTTCCCCACCCCACATCTCATCTACCTCTCTTCATCATTTGTCCAACATTCCCCTCTGTCTCTCACTCCACTCCTGCGGCAGAGCTAAGGTCAAAGACTTTTATTTTCAGCCCGCAATAACAAACCAGTCCTGTTCCGACATGGAGAGACAGGTTGGAGCGCGAGCGTTCTTCCCTGGGGTCCGGCTGCATTTAGACCCCGGGTCACAGCCAGTCCCACGGCGCTGTCACTGTCCCCCATCGCGTCACCGTAACCGTGGGGCAACATAAAAACATCGCCGTGATGACCTAGTACCACCAGGTCCCTCGGACAGCTCAGCTGCAGCCTGCAGCCAGACAGGCCCATCCTCAGAGAGCCACAGCACCAACCCCATCTAGAACAGTCCACACAATAACTAGGACACTTGCTACCAACAAATCATCAATTTAATGTTCCTTTTTTTGTGTTTTATTTGAAAGAATCAGCCTCTTATGTTTAAGACATACATTTGGATGGTTTATGTTGTACCTACATATTGCTAAATGTTTGGTTTAAAACCAGTAAACGCTGGATTCAGATGCTCCACAGCACCCCGGGCTACAGCGTCTGGATGGTGGTGAAGTCCGTGAGCATCCGCTCCTCCGTTCAGAAGAGACAGATGCTGCACATCACCAGCGGCAGCAACAACAGGGGATATTCCAGAAAGGATTTCCTAGCGATGCACTCGTTTGGGGATTATGCCATTCATCCCAGAGTGAGGAAGTGTGAAAATCCCTCCTAGCCAAGCCATCCATTGGCTAGATCCTTCCATATGTAACCACTCACTGCCAAGGCATAGATACCAGCCGGTGGAGCAGGAACACATTTTCCAGGGACTAACCAGTAAATCTCAAAAGGGGCCAGAACCACAAAACAGCAGGAACCACATACAGCATTTGATGCTGAATAGTTAAGGTAGTGAGCAGGATCTCGAAGATACAAGATCCTGCCCAGGATGAGTGACAGGTCAGTGACAGGTCAGGGAAGGAAAAGGTTGGTCGGAAGAGTTCCATTTGCCGTATTAGGAATCACATGACAAGAATGGCTGTTGATGAGGCTCTTAAAAGGGAGAGGCTGGTTAGAAAAGCTTCCAGCCACTTTACCCAGACACGGACAGAGAAGAGGAGTCAGCTCCTGAAAGATTAATATGGAAGCTAAAAAGCCAGATGGAAATGCTTTTAGACTCGCCCCGCCTCAATGGGATGGAGGGGCATTGATTTCCTGTAGGCGCTGTAGACGCCATTTGTCACAATGGCGCCCATAAGCGATGGAGCTTTAACTGATAACCGTGCTGGCCCAAAAATGACCTTAAACACTGGTTGTTAGGGAGGGAAGGGACACTTAGCTGTCTGTATTCCCTGTACAGTTACTGCTGGCTCTTCAGCCAGGATGCTCTCAATCTCAGGTGGTTTTCTGGTCGACAGCCAGACTTAGAAGAGGATCAATGGTACAAAAGTGACACCTAAGTGATCGATCGATACTATTGGCTGTCTTTAAGGGGCGCGGACGGGAGGGGCTGGGCGGGCAGACGCGTCAGAGTCTCTCCGTCTTGGCCCGGTGACATCATCGTGCCGATAGGCCCATCATGCTTCTCATTAGCACGATCAATGGCGTGCTCGTCTAGGCAGCTGGCGTCAACGCGCACCGGGCGGCGCGGAGGGTGGAACGACAGAGGAAGAGGCATGCAGGAGAGAGACAGACAGGGAGGCAGAGAGGGAAAGAGAGGCAGAATGGCCCGGGCGCACGGAGGAAGACGGAGCTTTCCAAGGCGGAGAGAGAGGGATACGTAGAGTAAACAGGCGACAGATTGTCTGCCGCCCACATACCCACGGCTGCATTCCCATCCCATGGTGCCGGGTGGTTGCCCCTAGCAGCCAATGTTGCTAATAGAAGCGTGTCCATCCACTAAGAGAAGGAGAGATGGTGGCCTTCACGTCTGACACACAATAGATCCACGCAGCGAGAACAGGAGTCTGTGCTTTGCAAGGTGGCCGTGTGTTCGAGAGCAGAGGTGGTGGAGAGAAGGGGGACTACCAGGAGAGAGACTAACAGGAGAGAGACTACCAGGAGAGATACTAACAGGAGAGAGACTACCAGGAGAGAGACTACCAGGAGAGAGACTAACAGGAGAGAGACTACCAGGAGAGAGACGACCAGGAGAGAGACTAACAGGAGAGAGACTACCAGGAGAGAGACGACCAGGAGAGAGACTACCAGGAGAGAGACGACCAGGAGAGAGACGACTAGGAGAGAGACTACCAAGAGAGAGACTACCAAGAGAGAGACTACCAGGAGAGAGACGTCCAGGAGAGAGACTACCAGGAGAAAGACTACCAGGAGAGAGACTACCAAGAGAGAGACTACCAGGAGAGGGACTAACAGCAGAGAGACTACCAGGAGAGAGACTACCAAGAGAGAGACTACCAGGAGAGAGACTAACAGCAGAGAGACTACCAGGAGAGAGACTACCAGGAGAGAGACTACCAAGAGAGAGACTACCAGGAGAGAGACTAACAGGAGAGAGACTACCAGGAGAGAGACTATTAGGAGAGAGACTGCCAGGAGAGAGACTAACAGGAGAGAGACTACCAGGAGAGAGACTACCAGGAGAGAGACTAGTAGGGAAAAGAAGAGGGAATGGAAAATGGGTTTGCAGCTCATGATATAAAACCGGGGGGCAATTCTGATGCTTTGAAACATGGTACAACACAAAAATTATATGATTACATGTTCACAAGTCAGAGAGGGATGATCAGTCAGAAACACAACTAAACTGTCTTTCACACATACAGTGTACCGTACACACACAACCCCCGCCCCTGACACACACACGCTCCAAACGCTAACTCCACCTCCATGCACACCAGTCCCACAGCACCTCCCACCCAGAGGAGTTTATGAGCGTGATTCCATGTGTCTATAAACCCAACCGATAGACCGAGGTTGAGACGGAATGACTGTGTGAAGGATACTAGTAAAACAGTATACTGTAATCTCTCAAGCCACCTCCTCAAATCCTCCTCCGGTAAAACCAGCATCTCCTTCCTCCTGGTGGCATTTCATTAGAGGTATTTGTTCAGAAAGACCTTGGATATCGGCTGACTTTGGCCATGACACTGACAGGAGGCGCAGAGAAAAAAAAATGAATTTCATGACCCGGCACGGTAAAAGCCGAAATCGTAATAACTTTTTCCGCGTAATAAAAAAAAAAGAAAGCGAAAATTCTCTGGCAAGTCATAATGCATTGTGTTCAGCAGACTGTGATACGGAAAAGACAACCTCTGCTCAGTCCTGGATTACCAATGAGGGAGGGAGGGAGGGAGGGAGGGAGGGAGGGAGGGAGGGAGGGAGGGAGGGAGGGAGGGAGGGAGGGAGGGAGGGAGGGAGGGAGGGAGGGAGGGAGGGAGGGAGGGAGGGAGGGAGGGAGGGAGGGAGGGAGGGAGGGAGGGAGGGAGGGAGGGAGGGAGGGAGGGAGGGAGGGAGGGGTAGAGAAATATAGGACAGAAAATGAAAATGTGATCGGTAACACAAGCAGACACATCCAAAGTAGAGCCCAGCCTTTCTAGGGAGTGACTCATTGATTGTGAGCATGTGTCTGAGTTTGTGTGTTATCTTTGTCTGTATACATCCCAGATTTAATATGAGTGAGGCACCACGGTCCACCTGCATTGCCCTCATACCACCTCACTCCCTGCCTTATCCGTGTCTCAACATACAGGGGAATGATGGTAGTTGTAGTTTCAATCAATTTCCGCCTTTGTATAATGCTGCTATAGGGATTTGTGTGCTTCTGGTACGTGTGTCAGCATACATTTCCCAAGGTGCCCTGTTCATTCCAACACTCATTACAGAACACCTGCTAAACAATCCACACATATGACAGTTGATGTTTTTTTCCAGTCGAAAATAAATGTCTTACAAGAGGGGTGCTAATGAGGAAAGGAGGCGTCTCTCTTCACCTCTTCTTTCTCCTCCATCCTCTCTCGCCGTTCCTCCACTTTCGTGACCAGCTCAACCTGATCATTTTTCCATTCCCTTCTTCTCCACACTTTCTCTCCAATCAGTCACACGCCGTCCTCCCATCCTCTCACTCCCACCAGCTCTTTCCCTCTCTTTATATCTTTCATCCTCATTCTGTTCATCATTTAGCAGCATCTGCAACAGGAGAGCAGAGTCCCCAAGGTGTGGAGAATGGAAACACCCCATGGCAGGCATGATTATGATGTCGTTTCATAAACAGACTTGCCCAGGAGAATACATGGATGAAAGCACCAACGCCCCTGGAAAATTACCCACCCAGCCGGGGACAAAGTCATTTGCTTCTTGGTGAAGCAGACAAACACACACACACACACACAAACACACACACACACACACACACACACACACAAACACAGCAGCAGCACGTAAGTAAATAAGACGTGAGTGCAAGAGCAGTGGGAGTTCAGGGTGATTGTACTAAAGGACTGCATGAGTGTCTGTGTGTGTGTGTGTGTGTGTGTGTGTGCGCCTGTTGTGTGTGAGTGTGTGCTTCGCATACACACAGGTTTGTTTAATGTGTCTGTGTGTATCGATGAGCGTGCGTGCATGTGTGTGTGTCTGCTGGTGTCGGAGGGCGGGGGGGGTTGGGGCGGGTGGGCGGGTGGTGGGTGGGTGTGGGGTGGGTGTGGGTGTGGGGTGGGTGTGGGTGTGGGGTGGGTGTGGGGTGGGTGTGGGGTGGGGGTTCAGCGTCGGTGCTGGTGCTCCATGGCCCCCTCCACAGGTGGCCTCCGCTCTCGTCTGTACCCAGCAGGGGAGAGCTGCTCATAAACAAACAGATGGAGAGAGGCTGGGAAAGACTCCCAGAGAGGGGGCAGAGAAAGGAAGGGCTGGTACACACACACACACCTAGAGTGAGCAGGCAAATAAAGGTTTCTTTCTGACTCTCACTGCATTTTATAAAAATAAACACATACATACAGTACTGTACAGACACACATTTACAGCGCTTTAAATACACACACAGTAAAGCACCAGAGAACATGTGGAAGAAGGCTGGCAACTCATATACACACACACACACACACCTCATGTACGGTGAGAAAGCAAACAGCACAAGCACAAAGACACACTCAAAGACTGTGTGTGTACAAAAGGAACATTTTGGCAATCTAACCATACACACAAACCCATACACAAACAGCCTGTTCACATGCACCTTAGCAGCAGGTGTCCAATTATAAGGAGCAGTGTCCAGCAGAATGCCAGACACACACACAAACACACACAATCACACACACACCTTTAAAGGTTGGCAATGCCAGTGTTACCGCCCGGCTTTAGATGAATGGCACACCTACTAAGGGTATAAGGTTGGCAGCACTCAAGAATGTATGTGTGTCTGTGTGTGTGCATGATTATGTTTTAGAGGCTAGAGTGGGTGGGAATGGGTCTGGATGAAGTATCTTATGGATGTATCTATTAAGTCTTATGGATGACCACCGCTACGCTATGGGCTGAAACTGGCCCATGCCTGGGACAACCAAGGTCATATATATATACATATAAACAAAAGACAATACAATAATAATTCTATTGAACGATTGTACAGATATTATGGTCTGTTTTTAAATAGATGTTTTGTAGTTGTGTTGTGTCTGGGTGGTGTGTATATTTATGTGCATGCTTGTGTGTGTGTGTGTGTGTGTGTGTGAGTGACTGGTGATTTTTCTGGCCTGTGTGTGTGTGTACGCGCATGTGTGTGTGCGTGTGTGTGTAGGGACGCTCCAGCTCTCACAGACAGATGTTAATGCAGGGCCCTGCCATCCACTCTCACTGTAATGAGAACTCCAGGGGCCAGGGGCCATCTACTGGGAGACCATACACACACACACACACACACACATGCAAGCATGCACACATAACCTTACACACACTCTAAGACACCCACACGCATGCACACCGACAAGGTAAAATAACCACCTCTAGTCAAACGTACACACACATGCACACACATTCAGATGGCTGAGCGGTTAGGGAATCGGGCTATTAATCAGAAGGTTGCCGGTTCGATTCCTGGCCGTGCTAAATGACATTGTGTCCTTGGGCAAGGCACTTCACCCTACTTGCCTTGGGGGAATGTTCCTGTACTTACTGTAAGTCGCTCTGGATAAGAGTGTCTGCTAAATGACACTAACACACTTACAAGCATTCAAGTGCCAGACATAAGTGTAAGTACGTTATAAGTTACAATATTTTGTGCTCTAGGATTAACCTTGGATTGGTTGTGTGTGATTGAGCAACAGCATCCATCCTGCCAGTTAACAAGCAACAGAAAGCAACCAGACCACAGTGTGAAATGGTTGTAAAAAGTTTTCTATAACCTTTCTGACTGTTATATATGGCAAAAAAGCTAATTTAGTTTGACTGGATTGTGTTATTTCAATAACCCCATCCCCCCCCCCCCACACACACACACTTTTCATAAACAAACACAGCAAAGTGGCAGTTTTGTAAGTAGGACGTTGCCGTTGTGTTAGTGGCCACCTTTGCACACACACACACACGCACTCAGACAAAGCCACACCACACACACATCCTCCTGCCACGGCATTCAAATGGAGGGCAAGGGTAGGGGAGGCGGAGTGGAGGCCAGGGTGAGAGGGTGGAAGGAGAGAGGGTCAGAAGAGACAAAGCCCAAATCCAATTAAATAAGCCACTCTTCTCCTGCCAACTGGTCCAGTGTGCTTAATGAATGAATATGGGGCCTAATGACTCACAAGCCTATTATTAGCTTCCAACCCTGATGCAGAAGGGGGAGAGAAAGTGTGCTTGTGTGTGTGTGTGTGTGTGTGTGTGTGTGTGTGTGTGTGTGTGTGTGTGTGTGTGTGTGTGTGTGTGTGTGTGTATGGACCGAGACAGACAGAGAAAGTGACAGAAAGCAAGATAGAAAAAAGAGCAGTGTGTGTGTGTGTACATGTGTGTGTTCATGTGTGTGTGTATTTGTGTGTGTGTGTGTGTGTGTGTGTGTACACGATGTGCTTCCTGCACCATCTCCTGGGTGACTTCAGCCTTGATGCAGCCTTGCCTCCTTACTAAACT